>NC_054385.1:53723402-54023402 GCF_017654675.1 Xenopus laevis
TACCTTCTTCAGAAACAATCAAAAAAACCTTATCAGTACTCACATGAACATGAGTTTCCTCAAAGACAGAATTATTCTTCCTTTTCAGTTCCTGCACCATATCTAGATAAATAGTCAGCATTGTGATGTTGACTACCGGCCGGTGGTGAACTGTAAATATAAATGGTTGGATTGCAAGGTACCATCTTGTAACTCTTGCATTTTTATCTTTCATTCTGTTAATCCATATAAGTGGGTGGTGATCAGTCACTAAGGAAAACTCTTGACCCAGTAGGTAACATCTTAATGACTCTAGTGCCCACTTTATTGCTAAACACTCTTTTTCAATGACACTATACCTAGTTTCTCTAGGGAATAGTTTCCGGCTTATGTAGAGCACAGGATGCTCCTCTCCATCAATTTCTTGACTCAGTACAGCACCTAAACCTTTCTCAGATGCATCAGTTTGTACTATAAATCTGTTATCAAAATTAGGACTCTTAAGAACTGGTTCAGTACATAACATGTCTTTAAGCTTCTGAAAAGCTACTTCACATTGTGGATTCCATATAACTTGGTCTTTGCAATTCTTTTTAGTGAGATCAGTCAATGGAGCAGCAATTTCAGAGAAATTTGGCAGGAATCTCCAATAATATCCAACCAAACCTAGGAAAGAACGTACCTCTTTCTTTGTTTTTGGTGGAAGAATCTCAGCAATGGCTTTAATTTTGGTTTTGTCAGCTTTTACCTTGCCATTTCCTAGAATATAACCTAAATATCTAGTTTCTGTAAAACCTAGAGCACACTTTTTCGGGTTAATTGTAAGACCAGCAGATTTTATAAGAGATACAACAGTATCTAGATGTCGCAGATGACTTTGCCAATCTGGGCTAAATATCACCACATCATCTAAATAAGCAGAACAGTATGAATCATGCCCTCTTAGGATGCGGTCCATAAGGCGCTGAAAAGTAGCAGGCGCCCCATGGAGACCAAATGGCATGGTTACAAACTGAAAGAGTCCCTGGCTAGTTGCAAATGCTGTTTTCTCTCAAGACTCTGGATCTAAGGGTATTTGCCAATAACCCTTTGATAGGTCAATGGTAGAGATAAATTTAGCTCCACCCAGCTGGTCAATTAACTCATCAATGCGTGGCATTGGGTATGAGTCAAATTTAGATATGAGATTGATTTTCCTGAAATCAACACAAAAACGAATAGAACTATCTTTTTTTGGAACCAGTACTACTGGTGAACACCAATTACTTACAGAAGGTTCAATTACACCAAGCTCTAACATCTGCATTACTTCTTGCTTTATAATTTGTTTGTATTTTTCAGGCATCCTATAGGGTTGCTGACGAATAGGTTTTGTATCACCTGTATCAATGACATGCTCAATAAGATTAGTTCTACGTGGTGTTGTCACAAAAATACAATTGTACTTGTCTAATAACTTGCCCAGTTCTGTTTGTTGATCTAAAGCTAGCACAGAAGATATATTAATCTTACAGGCATCAGAACTTTCTCTGTCCAGTCTCTGATATGCTTCTTCAGCCATATCAGGTGAACATTCCTGCAACACCATCAAAGAAGTATTTTCTTTCCTCTCCTTCCACTTTCTTAGGAGATTTACATGATAAATCTTTTTGTTCCTTCTACCTGGAATCTGAATTTCATAATCTACAGGACCCACTTGTCTCAAAATCTGAAAGGGACCCTGCCAACGAGCCATTAGTTTATTCTGCTGACTGGGAAGTAAAAGTAGGACTTTTTCACCAGATTTAAATGTTTGTTCCCTTGAACGTTTGTTATACCAGGTACTTTGATTGGACTGAGCGTCAGCTAAATTTTGCTGTGCCATTTCTGACATTTTGCACAATTTCTGTCTCATACAACCAATGTAGTCAATGACACTCTGAGGACTATGTTCATCACTTACCCAGTTTTCATGAATTACATCAAGGATACCCCTAGGTTGTCTTCCATAAAGTAATTCAAAAGGTGAATAACCAGTAGAGGCTTGCGGTACCTCTCTATAGGCAAAAAGAAGATAGGGTAACCATCTATCCCAGTGTTTTGGATCATCCTCCACAAACTTTTTAAGCATACGCTTTAAGGTTTGGTTCATCCTCTCTACTAAACCATCAGTTTGGGTATGATAAGGAGCAGTTCTCAGTGCTTTTACTCCAAGTAGTACATACAGCTCTTTTAAAAGACTTGAGGTAAAATTTGTTCCCTGATCAGTTAAGATTTCTCGGGGAATACCAAGAGAGCTGAATATTTTAATTAGTGCGTCTGCCACAGATTTTGCTGTAATGTTTCTTAGTGGTATGGCCTCGTGGTATCTTGTTGCATAATCAAAAACAACAAGTATATACTGATTACCCTTACTACTTTTTTCTAAAGGGCCAACTATATCCATTGCTACCCTTTCAAATGCTTTCCCCACAACTGGTATTGGGATCAAGGGAGCTTTGTCACTTGGCTTAACAGGTGCAGTTTTCTGGCATACAGGACAAGAACTGCAGTATTCAGCTACTTGCTGATGAATACCTGGCCAAAAAAATCTGTATAAGATCCTATTCAGGGTTTTCTCTCTATCCATATGACCAGACCATGGTCTTTCATGGGCCAAACTAATTATTTCCTCCCTAAACATTTTGGGAACCACTACTTGTTCTTGTATTACCAATTTTTTGTTTTGTCTTACCCTTATAAGGATACAATTTTGCAAAACATAGCAAGGCTGTTCATCAGATATTTCGGAATTACTTATAACCTTTTTAAATAATGGCAATCTGCTGTCTTTTCTCTGAGCCTTTTCAATATCAATGTCCCAATTGACTGTAGCAAGGAAGTCTCTTTTGTGCTCATTGTGTTCTGCTTTCCACTGAGCCTTTAAAAGTCTCTTTTCCCTTTTGGTCTTACCAGGCTTACCTTGTCCTTCAAACAAATCTGAAGAAAAGGGGAAAAGTTTATTCCAGGTTTCCTCACTGGCAACAGCTTGCTTTGCTTGTGCCTCGTAGTTACTGCTACCATAGGAGACTCTGTCCTCTGTTGTGGCAACAAACTTAGAAAATTAGGAAAGTCTCTTCCAATAATCAAATGGTAAGGCAACTTGGGGACCAGTCCAATAATCAGACTGTGGACAGTTGATCCAACTTTAACTTGTATTTTGGCCAAAGCATGTTTTTTCTTGTCACCATGGACACAGGTTATCGTGGTGTTTCCTAAAATATTAAGATTTCTTAATAGACCAGCTTTAAGCAGTGTCTGGGGACTTCCACTATCCAATAGAGCTTGCACTTTCTGGCCATTTACATGTGCTTCAACCAAGAAACCACCATTGTCTCCAACAACATTAGTAGGGTTACTTTTGCTTTGTACTTTATGACAAAATCTGGCAATATGTCCAAGTTTTCCACAGCTGTGGCATTTTACATTTCCACGGTCTTGAGGATTTACTCTGGGCTGTGGTTCTTTTTGCGGAAAGGGTTTGTATCGTACAGTATTTCTTTGCTCTGCTTCCCTTCTAGCGAGCAAAAAGTCCTCCGCTAGAGCAATTGCCTTTGAGCTTGTTTCAGGACAATGCTCCTGTACCCAAAACTTAGCTTTTTCAGGCAGAATTTCAACCAGTTGCTCCAGTGCAATAATTTCAAGGATTTGCTCACCAGTTTTTTTTTCTGGTTGAATCCATTTTAACAACAGTTCATAAAGCTGGGCATATGCCTCACGAGGACCTTCAGAGTTCTTGTACTTGTATGTCCTGAATCTTTGTCTGAAAGTTTCAGCATTTAGCTCATACCGACGAAATATGGCATCTTTCACACAGTCATAATTCTGAGCATCTCTCACATTTAAACTGCTGTATGCTTTCTGTGCTTTGCCAGTTAAATATGGAGCAAGACGAATCACCCACTGTTCTTTGGGCCAAACACACGTTTGAGCAACTCTTTCAAACATGGTGATATAGGATTCAATATCATCATCTGCAGTCAATTTAAGACTTGTAGGATTAGGACTCTGTGCTTTCCAGGATTGCAGTATTTCAGCAAGCTGCTTGTGCTGTATCTGTTGTAGCCTGAGCATTTCCTCACGGTGCTCCCGTGCCTCTTGTTGAAATCTCCTTTGCTCCTCTTCTCGCCTTTTAACCTCATCTTGCCTCCATCTTTGCTCCTCCACCTTGTGCTTCTGATCTGATTCTATTTGTTTCAGAACCATCCATTTCAGAAGTTCATCTAAACCTGAAGGTGGTAAAGATGCAATAGTCTCTGGCATTGTAGGCTGCTCTTCCTTTTCTGTAGAAGCCTTTAAGATATGTGCCTTTTGTTTCACTGTAAGCTCAGCAGTAGCAATTCCCATGGCACCAGAAAGGAGTTCTGCTTCACTTGGAATTTCCTCTTTTCCTTCAGGAGAATCATGTGAAGGGCCTCTGGAAGAAGCATCATCGTCCCGCTTGGACATTCTCGCTTTCCTTGCAGGTTTCTTCCACTCGCCTATTAGTTTTACTCCTTGCTGTGATCTTGTGCTCACTTTTGCACCCTGCTGTGACTTCTGGGTAATTTTTGGGGATTCTCTCCAGGCTTGTCTTTTCCACATCTGTACCCTGGCATTGCCTTATGCGGCACTTTAAAAATATCCCACCGCTGCCACCATATGTCACTGGGCGCATGTAAGTACAGTAGCCAGGCAGATCTTCAGTGGAAAGTTTGTGCTTTATTTTTCATGCAAATGAAGAAAACAATGTGCAAAGCTGCAGTATGCACTTTTCACCAGCAGGGGGTCAGCAGTAACCCTGCAAGCACACATATTCCTAAGCTCCAGAACAACCTCTGCCAAAGGCTTAACACACCCAATGATTTCAGTCTGCAGCTTTTATAGCTTCCAGACTGCTCTATGCTGACACCATGTGATCAGCATCTTTCCTATAAATATTCATTCTGAGAGGCTGCCCACCCCTTTAGGAAGAGGCTTCTCTGAGAGCTGTAGGTAAGTGCTTTGTACAATAAATTTCATTTATATATAAAAGTAAAGCTTTCCATGCACACTCTTGTGTTTTAACATACAGCAAAAACAGCTTTCAATATACAATTGTTTTAGCACCATTTACATATACTCTGAACACAGCTGAGTCACATGCTTCAAACAAAGTAGGCCTCAGTTTGTTAACCAAAGCTAAATAACACCCAAAGTATTTACATAAATTATACACATAAAATATTTACACAGATTACTGGCCAGCAAAACAAATTAGCATTTACAAAAAAAAAAAAACTAAATTCACCCCATCACAATATGCAACTATTCTTCATGGTGGTAACTCTTACAGCTGAAAGGTGATAAGTCAGTAAGGCATTATGTTCTTTTCACACAGATTTTTATCTTTTATATGCCATATTACTCTGATAATACACAGACACACACACATACACATTGCAAATTGCATGCAGTAATTATAAACTGCTCACTGATATATGCATAGTAATATCTAGCTTTGAAAGGTCATTAAAAATATTTACAGTATGTGGCATGTTTATTATTTTCTATTATTTTGTAATATTTTCAGCTGGCAGCTAATGTAAAAAGTTATGCTCTCAACATAACATGCAATCAAAAATATATATAATCAGAATTATTCATTTATATTTGCCCTTTTAAATTGACTTGGTGCAGCATTTAGGAACTTTAAAAAATAATAGCGCACGAGATGACAATTACTTTAATGAAATCTGTTTATAAACATAATTTAACATAAAACTAACGAACTAAAGATAAAGTCTTCTATTCAGATAATGAAATAAGATTACTGGTAGTTGTAATCATATATCTGATATTTTAGTTGCTGGACCATGATCAGCAATCTTTAAATAAAGTAAGAAATGTATATTTAATTTATTAAAACATTTTTTAATAATGATAAGTTTTATCTGCCAAATTTAAAGCTTTATGGAGCCTTTAAAATGACTATAAAATTTCCTCGCTGAAGTGGTTAGGTAGCTATTCTTCTAGCTGATGTAATGATTATGCCATTAAGTTTACCTTAATCAACGATTTGTAAATAAAGTGTTTTGGGTTTACAAACAGACTGGAATAAATGGAAGGAAAGATCTGTTTTGTAGAAACCTCTGTAAAAGTGTATACAATTCAATATTATGTATGTTTGCATATAATATATATGTTATCCAGAAAGCTCCGAATTATGGGAAGGCCATCTCCCATAGACTCCATTTTAATCAAATAATGAACATTTTTAAAAATATCCTTTTGCTCTCTAAAAATAAAAGAGCACCCTGTAACTAAGATATAATTAATACTTATTGGAGGCAAACAATCCTGATGAGTTGAATTCATGTTTACATGATTTTTAGTAGACATCAGGCATGGAGATCCAAATTACAGAAAGATCCCTTATCCAAAAACCTCAAGTAATTGGAATTTTCCAATATAGGTGCATTAATTAATTTCAGTGACTTTAAGGTTATTTGTAAATGTAAGAGCAATTGAGAGCCATATTTTTCAGTGCCTTTCTGCCCTGCTAGCTCTGTCTCTTGAAACAATGTAGCAGAACTCAGCCTTGCATGCTTCTTTACAGTCACAAACAGAAAATGATTAGATTGCTAAACCTTCAGTCTTTCTTTACAGGTCTGTGTATAAGTCAAGAAACAGAAAGGGTCAGACAGATACTGCTTTCAAAATAGCCTATATACACAGAAAACAAATGGAAGCACTCTCCATTAGATGGAATATGAAAAACAAAAAAGTGGTGTGCAAAGTCAATGGGTATATAAGTCGCATAAAGGAAAAGTTTGACCCATATGCACCCCCACACTGTATCAGTCAGAGGTTCCCACCATATGAACGATATTAAATGTAACCTTTAATTACAAAGAATAAAATGGTCTGTACAGATACATACCATTAGGAGAGTAAGCTTGACTCAAGGGTCATTAGATTGAAGATGGATTCTAGAGGAATAAACCATCAATAAGTGACTAGTCTCAATCAAAAAACTTCATATCCTCTTTTCTGCAGTGTTGGGTAATTTTTACAGTATTGGGGATTTGCAGATGTTGCAGGAATCAGACTCTATTAGTTGTCCGTTACTGCTAGGGAGCTGAGGTCACAAACTGGAACAGAGGCAGGGCTGCCATCGCCCTGTCTTCTGTATTTCAGGAGCCGTGTATAAAGTACTGTCAATGTTTGGTTAATCGCATAATTAACAAAACTTTGGCACTATGTTTCACTTGCAACCGATCCCTAATGCGAGTGACATGTGAGTGTCTGAGACCCGGCCCTTTATTCCACCCACACCGCTCCCAAACTAATATAGACATCTCAGATGCCATTAGTGGAATTAACTAAGTCCTGCCTGCAACCAATTCTGCCGAGTTCTGCCCGGAAGGTACAAGGACTACCCACTTCCAACCTTCCAAAGTATACCCGTCACCCTGCCTAATATATTTAAATGTGTCAGCACCTAACGTGTGTTTCACTTTCTTTTTGCGAGCTTTGTCAAAGGCTAAAAGTGCCTCTACAAATAGCCAATCGTCTGTCAATCCAATTCAAACCCACCACTTGTTCAGTGGCGTAACTAGATGTTACTGGGCCCCACAGCAAAATAATTTTAGGGCTCCCAAAATATCCAGTGGTTGCCCTGTATTAACAATATATATTAAAATATATTAATTTATTAGAGCCTTATGGGGCCCCCTATGCCTCTTGGGCCCCCTGCAGCCGCAGGGTCTGCTTCTTCTGTAGTTACGCCCACTTGTTGCTGCCAAGACTGGATCAGTTAATAGTATACATCAATGTTTTTTTAATACATTGTTAATAGCTGGTCATTGCTTACAGTAAGTACCAATAAATTGTGTGGGTTGCTTGTCCACCTTATCCCTGATTCGGGTCGATTAAATAGATTGTTCCTAGGGATTGTTCCTAGGAAATGTTCCTAGATTGATCAGTCAGAGGTTCCCACCATATGAACAATATTAAAACTTAATCTTTTTTGTAGAAAACTTTTACTCAAGAAATATTTTAATGAAGACCATAATCCTGATAATCAATCACCAGTTAATACTTTGTTAAGTGTACCAAACCCCCTTAACCAACATGACTTAGGAAGCTCATCAATATCTGAGCAAGAATCCTTTGATCAGGCAGTTGCTGATCTGAATGAACTGATCTCTGAACAAACGGAACAGGGGTGTACTATAAAACCCTTTATGGCTTTATGCCACCTAGAAATTTACGTCCTGCCATTAACGTATTCTGTGAACTGACTATGAGGGATTTCATGAATTTACCTAAACAGGGCCACGATAACCTAACTAGAGCTGAAAGAATGGCTATCCAGCAAATATCATCATGGGGAGATATCATCATTAAACCCTCTGATAAGGGAGGGAATATGGTAATCTGGTCAGTCATGTGTCATGTATCTGACAGAGGCTTTGAAACAACTTAATGACATCATTACACAAATTACATTGTGACCCAATGATCAAGTTTAGGTCACTATACAACACTCTAATCAAGGATAGTTGTCAAACCAGTCTAATTAACAAAACTGAATATAAGTTCTCACAAATGTTTTTTGTACAACTTCGACATTCTACATGCTGCCTAAAATACATGAAAATCTATCTAAACCTAGGGCCTGATTTAGTGGGCGGGTGCCCAGAGGCCATGCGGTCCTGTTGCCCGGCCCCTATACCCCCCTCCGGTGCAAGCGCACATGAGGGCCTGCACTGGAGCGATGGGGAGCTGTACTCCCCGGTAAGTGGCTGGGCAGCATGCCGCCCCTATTATTCTGCCACCCTAGACCCGGGCCTTTGTGGCCTTGCCACAAATCCGGGTCTGTCTAAACCCCCTGGCCATCCAATCGTATCAGGAAATGGGAATTTATATGAAAAGGCTTCTCAATACATAGACTCCAGATTGAGGAGATTTGTGGTTAATCTTCCCTCATATATTAAAGATACAGGAGATCTAGTACACAAATTACAGGACATCAAAGTGGGTGATGGAACTTTGCTAGGGGGCTTTGATGTAGAATCCTTATATTCTTCTATCTCACATAAACATGGTCTACAGGCTGTCAGATTTTTTTATGGATACAGAGTGTGATTGGGACAGCCAGTATATAGATTTCATGACTGATCTAACACAATTCTGTTTATAACACAATCTCTTTGTTTTCATGACAAATTCTACTTGCAAATGACAGGGGTCGCAATGGGGGCAGCATTTGCACCACCTATGCCAACATCTTTATGGGGTGGTGGGAAGCGTTCTGGGTATTCGGAGATATGATGTCTCGCTTCACCCAGTGTATTTCAGTATGATTTTGCTATATAGATGATTTGGATTTTCTATGGACCGGTAACCAAAATTTGCTTAATGAATTTTTATGTGTATTAAATGATAATGATCTTAACATCAGATTGACACACATCATCAGCTACCATAGTATTGATTTCTTGGATATTACACTAACCTCGGGTGACAATGGTACCATCTCCACAGATCTATATCTACTGAAACTAACTCCATCTTACACTTTCACAGCCACCACCCCATGTTTACTAAAAGAGGAATTCCTGTGGGTGAATTCCTACAGCTATGACAGAATTTTTCAGATACATCCACTTTTAAACAACTTTCATTTGAACTTACAACACGACTGTTAGCCAGGGGTTACTCCCTTACTTTGACCCAAAAAGCTTATTTGAGGGCATTGAAGGCCCCTAGGAACAATCTATTTTAATCGACCCTGAATCAGGGATAAGGTGGACAAGCAACACACATGAATTATCTGTACTTACTGTAAGCAATGGCCAGCTATTAACTATGTGTTAAAAAAACACTGGCATATAGTATTAACTGATCCAGTCTTGGCAGCAACACTTGGGCCGCGTCCCCTCACATGTAGCCGGAGGGCCTTAAATTTATGAGATTGCTTAGTCAAAAGCCATTTTATAAAATATGGGGCCAAACTTACAAGAAAGGGTACCTTTCCATGAGGAGATTGCAGAGCCTGCAAATACATGTACAATTTACCTGCAGTTACCGACAGATTTGGCAAACAATACAACATCACACACAGTTTTACATGCACCACAGATTGTGTAATGTACATGTTGACGTGCCCTTGTAACAAGCTATATATTGGTAATACTAATTGTGCCTTTAAGAAAAGTATTTTCAAACAGGTATCCAGCATAAATAATACTTTAGACTGGATTAAATCAAACAGAAAACTGCCTCCAGTCAGTAGGCATTTTCTTGAGGTCCATAATAACTCCAGTAAAGATTTAAAAGCCACTGGTCTATTCAGGGTAGCCCTGGGAATCAGGGGGGGGGGGTAATTTGGAGTTGTCCCTTTTAACTAAAGAGAGTGAACTCATCTTCATGTCAAATGCCCTAAACCCACATGGCTTAAATGAAAGTATTACCATGAATATTTTTATTTAATATCTCGGTAAAATACTCTCAAATCTCAAGACATGAGTTTTGTGGGATGTAAGATAGCTGCATTTATGCTTTTATGAGCTCATTCATTCATATATTCACTACTGTTTAATAACTTCCACTATGATACAAGTGGATGTATGTACAGCAGATCAATATAATCTGACTATTATTGATCAACATTTTTTATTATGGTAATCTGATCATAAATCTAAGCAGAAACACGATTAGATATGGCTGTGATAACTATCTGTCTTATCTATTGATACTTTATATTGTATTGTGCCCTGACAAATGTAACCAACCAGTTATATCAGTAATAGGCTTTTGCTTCTCTTTGATCATACTCAGTTTCCTGATGTATTTCACAAAATGTTGTAAATCAAGAGATAACATATACCAGGAAATAATGCGTATCACTTTGAATGCACATGGTTGCTCCTCCTTGACTCTGAATTGGATTGACAGATAGTTGGCTATTTGTAGAGGCAACCCTTTTGGCGCCACTTTAGCCTGTTACAAAGCTTGCCTATAGCAAATGAAACGTGCATCAGGCGCTGATACATTTTAGTTTATTAGGCAAGGTGGCGGGAATACTTTGGAAGGGTGGAAGCAGGTAGTCCTTGTGCTGTTTCAGGCAGAACACGGCAGAATTGGTTGCAGGCAGGCATCTGGCTAATGGCATCTGAGATGTCTAAATTAGTTTGGTGAGTGGTGTGGGTGGAATAAAGTGCCGGCTCTCACGTTCATATGGTGGAAACCTCTGACTGATACAGGGGGGACATGCAAATATTTGGATCAAACTTTTTCCTTTCCTTTATGCTGCTTTCAAAATAGTTACATTTTCAAATAACAAAAATGCCATTGAATACTTGTAATAAATGTACATTTGAAAGTTTCTTAAAATGTATTTTTATCAGATGCAGGTCATTTACATTTACATTTAATTACATATGAATATATTTTCGAAGTACTTATTCATCATTAAAGAACAGTAATAGTCTGGCCACTTTAAATTGTTAGAGATACAGTAAATTAATATTCAAAATACTATATACAGTAGTATTAATATACAACATATGTTTATAAAAGAAAAATCAACATAATTCCTAAAATACATATAAATTACTGCATGACTCAAGGCCATTTCAACATTATTCATATAGTAGGCTTTAGCAGAACTCAATAATTAAAAGGTTCTTTATGCCGAAAATAATATTGCATTAATTACTCCTGATAGCATATGATGCATATTCAATGTGTATTTATATAAATATAATAAACAAGAACCATGTATATCTTGTGAAAAAGATCCTAATAAACAGTGCTTAGTGATGCCTTCAGATATAATTGTGTATTATAAAAAGTAATGTACATCCTGTTGAAAAATCTAAAATGAAAAAACCCCAGACTCCCATGATGTTATGTTTAAATATATGGTCATGAAACTCCTTAGTGACTACCAATATCCTTATAATTTACAATAGAGGGTACATTATTATCTCTCTCTCTCAGCAAAGCAAAACAGTCCAGATTCTGTGCTTCTCCTCTCATCACTTCATCCCATTCCCAACTGCAATACTTTTTTCTTCTTTTCCTTATTATTACTATTATTAACATGAGCCCCAGCATATTTCGCAGCACTGTAAAATAAATGTGTATACAACAAACATACAGAATTACATACATCCATCATACAGAAATGCATACATAGTGACCAATAACCAATATAGAGGTGAGGAAGGTCCTGTGCAAAAGAGCTTACAATCTTGTAAGGTGAGAGCTGTAGCATACGGTATTGTATTTGGTAGCTAAGCAGAATGAGGGTATGTTTCTCTAAATACTGTAATTGTGTTTTAAGAGATATTTTGAAAGCACAAAGGTTGGGAGAAAGACAGATTGTGGGAGAATTCCAGAGGAGAGGTGCAGTCCTTGCAAAGTATTGAATGCAAGCATGTGAGGAGGTAATAGGAGAAGAGTTGAGGAGTAGATCAGTGGAGCAGCGTAGAAAGCAGTAGGATGAGTTCAGAAATGTAGGATGGGGCAGAGTTATGATTTGCTTTGAATGTCAGGGTCATTAGTTTGAATTTTATTCTAAAAGGTAGTGTAAGCCAGTCCAGGGATTGGCTAAAAAAAAGGAGCAGTTTCTAAAGTGTATACGCCTTGTGGCAGTATTCATTATGGACTGGAGAGGGGAAAGCCAATTAATAGAGAGTTATAGTAGTCTAGAAGCAATATTGTATTTTGATATGTTCCTTAGGTGAAAGTGACATAATTTAATAAGTGACTGAATATGAGGATTGAAGGACAGGGCAGAATCTAGGACAACCCCAAGGCCTGGGAAGACATGGTGATAGTGGAATTGTTAATTATGATAGAAATTTCTGAGATGTTACCGGAGGTAGTTGGGGGAAAGAGAACCATTTTGTTTTAGAGAGGTATCATATAAGGTAGCATTGTGACATCCAAGTAGAGATAGCGGACAAGCAGGATGAGACCAGAGTTAAGAGCTCTGGGTTGAGATCAGGAAAGGAGAGATAGATCATCAGCATAATGGTGGTATTGGAATTCTCTGCCTCAACCTTCCCTCCAAACATGTCCTGTTTAGGGATGCATATTCAATGTATTTTGATTGATCAGACATTGGGCAAATTCACTAAGGCGCGAAGCGCCGAACGCTAGCGTTAATTCGCTAGCGTTTGGCATTTTTCGCTACTGCGCAAATTCACTAATGAACTCTGGCGTTGTTTCGCTAGTGTTACTTCGCAACTTACGCCAGGCGAATCTTCGCTAGCGACGAAACTACGCAAATTCACTAACTTGCGCAGTGTAGCGAACGCTACCTTTTACGCTAGACTTCCTTCGCCATCTCAGACCTGGTGAAGCGCAATAGAGTAGATAGGGATTGTTTCAAAAAAAGTCAAAAATTTTTCTAAGTCCCAAAAACGCTGGCGTGTTTTCTACATGATGGCTGATAGGCTGAAAAAGATCGAACATTTTTGGGGCTCCCCTTCCTCCCCCCTACTTTTCCTGACTCATGGCAACTTACCTAGACAGTGGGCACATGTGTAGGGCAAAATAAAATTTTTATTTGCAGATTTGAAGGTTTTCTAGGCATTTGTAGTGCAGATACGTGTTCCTCCATTGAAATTTGAATTTCGCGCCGTATGCAAATTAGCCTTCGCTAGCGCAACTTCGCTTTATATAGCGAAACAACGCTAGCGCAACTCCGCAACCTTTCGCTACCCCTGTGCGCAACTTCGCATTTTAGTGAATTTGCGGAGCGCTGGCGAAAATTCGTCTGGCGAAGTGCGGCGAAGAGAGGCGAAGTTGCGCCTGGCGCAACTTCGATTCTTAGTGAATTTGCCCCATCAACTTATCAGAATTTACCAATTATTTTTTTTCTTTATGCTGAAAATGGACCTTGATCCTGTACAATGTAAGCTCTTGTATGCTTCACTATGTAACCCATGTTTTTTAAATTATTTTAAGAGCACCAGCATTATAAATTAATTTAAAACGCTGAGTAGTGTGTGTATTATTGTTTGTGTATGTTAATGTAACAATAAGCAAAAGAATGTTCAAAAAAATCTGTTTATTTAAACTGTACTAATCTTTCTAGAGCAAACACACAACTTTTACCAGGGTAGGGCAACATTATCTTAACATTAATATTTTTTAGTTTTAATTTTTAAAAACACTTTTGATGTAACTGTTCCTTTAAGCTAACTTTAAGGGGGTTATTAACTAAAATCCCAATTTATCTCATATTCTATTTTTTAAAAAAAACTCAATCAAACTCCCATGCCAATATTAGCTTATTTATTAATAAAAATACTTCATTTAAATGGATTGCGGAAAAAAATCAAGCGAAAACTCAAATTGCTTGACTTTATCAGGCTTTTTTCAAATTATAGGCTTTTTTTCTGAATCGCTCAAATTTTTCGAGTTTTTGCCTGAAAACACAGAAAACGTCCAATATTCGGGCTGAACCAAGCGCAGACCACTAAAATTTCAAACTGAGATAGGCGCCTCTCCCATTGACTTATACAGGTTCTCGACAGGCCGGAAATGGTGGATTTTCAGATTCTGGGTTTTTGCAACATCGGGGGATATAATAAATCTAGAAAATTCTGATTTTTTTTCTCTAAAAATTAGACTTTTCTAAAATTATTCGAGATTTTAACATTAGGATTTAAAAAAATAACCCCCTAAGAGTTCTGTTTGCAAAAAAAAAATATTAGACTGTGGCCTATGGTAATATAGTAGCAATGTAAATATTGTGGCTCTCTAAGTATTATAAGTGACCTATGGACCCAACATTATCTTGTATCAACGGTTTGCTTTCACATAGCTAACCAGAAAATGTGACATGCTGATGTAGTTATGAGGTAACAGCATTAATGTGAATTTTGTATCTTTCAATTGGTCTTCATTATTTCTTTTTAAATTATTCGCTTTCTCTTTCTAGCTTTCAAATGGGGGTCACTGACCCCATCTGAAAACAAATGCTCTGTAAGCATATATTGTTATTGATATGTTTTATTACTCATCTTTCTATACAGAACCTCCCCTGTTTCTAATCCTGTCTCTTATTCAAATCAGAGCATGATTGCTTGAGTAATTTGGACCCTAGCAACCAGATTGCTGAAATTGCAACCTGGAGATCTGCTGCATAAAAAGCTAAATAACTCAAAAACTACAAATAATAAAAAATGAAAACCAATTGCAAATTGTCTCAGAATATCAGTCTATACAAACGAAAAGTTAATTCAAAGATGAACAACCCCTTTAAAATGACCGTATAACAACAGGCCTTCCGTATTTTAGAGCTTTCTGGATAACATGTTTCTGAAAAATAGGATCCAAAATGTAAGTATTAATAACTTAAATGTATTTTCTCTTATGCTAAAAAGGGATCCATTCATTGTTTGAAAGTGTAAAACAACTGGGAGCAGAATCCTAGATATTTCCTCGTCTTTGTATTTCATATTATTATGGTTTAATGATAATGTTTTGATCTAACTTTCATTCAGTCTGTATCACACCATGTGTAAGTGAAAAACAAAATCAATAAAAAACATCACTACAGAAGCTAACTACCATCAGAATGCTAAGTGAAAAGGTAATAAATGATTAATGGATTTATCTGTGATCTAAAGGATATATTGTTCTTTAGTTTTTAAAAGTTTTACCAGGAAGAAAGCTGTGAATTCTAAAGACATTTTTATATAAATAAACTGTTTAGGGTTGGACAGTCCAGAGAATTTCTCTACCTTTTCTTTATTATACTTATATGCACTGTAATACATTGATGTGTTTCCTACATTTATTAACACTGTATTCATGCATTTTCTCTGAAACAATTAAAGAATAGATGCATCATCATTATAATTTATTTGTAAAGGGCCAGCAAGCAGTACAGCAGTTTATAAACATAGGACAAACAATAAATTGTAAATGAAAACAATTGGATTAGACAGCTCCGCTTCTACAAGCTTATCACAAATTTTTCCATTAAAGCAATGTGCCATGAATTTCATGTGTTGTCTTTAACTGGCAAAATATGCTTGATACCTAACTTAAAGAGACAAAAATCATTTAATTTCTCAAATAAATGAAATATTTAATAAATGCTTTAGTTATAATGCATTATTTACACTCTTTATGTATGATATTTGTTTACAGAAATAGACAAAAGTAGGTATACTGACATTTTTGAAAGGATACCAAGAGAACCTATGGTGGAGAATTGATGGGGTAAAGGTGGTAAATATTTTGAATTGAAAAGTAACTGGCTGTGGCATACTAATTTACTTGGGCTGAAGCTAGTAAGGATATCTAAAAAAGAATGCCAATTGACCACTGTATTGTGAATGTTTGGGCCACCACTATGGCCTTCATCATTAAATGCTGGGGAACTGTCTCACTGTTTCAATAAATGCTTGTGACATTTTATTATGAAATGTTGGGACCACTGCTGGAGCTACTGTGTTATGAAGTGCACTGATAATTAACTTGCAAGAACAAACATCTACTAGCTTAATTTAATTCTTGCCTTATAGACAAACAGTATGCACAGAGCAAGTCCTATTCACTAAACTCATATTGAAAAAGGGATATATTGTCCCTTTAAAATGAATGCTTTGACATGTTGTAGAATGTGTGTTGTCAAAAAAAAACTTTGTTTCATTTTGTTTAACTCAAAGTTGTTCAGAGTTAAAGTTACTCTGTTTCATAAATGACTGTTCACTTTTTTGTTTGTATTTCAGTTACTAAAATAACAAAACCGCACAATCACCATTTTTTATTGTGTTCGTTTACATTAGTTTTACAGTGCAATATCTGAAATGTTCAACTGGGACTTACTAAGTCTTTTTTAGATTTTACATCTCTAATTCATATACCAGATTCACACCATTGTAATACAGTTGACTGAACCCATTAGCACACTTCAGGGCTCAACCACAATGCCAGCACTTATTCTTTCTTTAATAATGAAACAGTTGCGTTCTATAACTCAAGTGTCATGCTCGTAATTTTTCAGCCTACATTGGACACAATTTCATTATCCATCAAAAATTGATGGCAGACTTTCCAATTACTTTGTTAAGGAATCATATAACGAAGCTAAAGGATTTCAATAAATGTATGTGCTTTTCCCTCTTCTTGGCAACCTATTGATTACTTTACAAGAATAGACAAGTGATGCTTCATACTGTTTCCTCCCAGGATATGTATATCTTTATTTTTATAAATGTATCAGTTTAAAATCTTTGAAGTCAAATTTACATCTAGCTCAATAAAAGCGCAGTCATACCACACCAAAGGTGAACAACTGGGAACTATTCAAATAATAATTCCTCCATGATATTCTGAATGTTCTGTAATCACGTATTATTTTGTCATGTCAAGGAGATCCAGATTGTAAATCATGGTGTACTGGGAGAAATGAGAATTTATCAGAAACAACATTCTCGAATACTTATCTGCTTTCAATACCACGTGTTAGGAGAAAATCAAGTCCTGGTAGACAGATGAATATTTTTAGCTTGCTAAAATAATTTGTGCAATATTATTAGAAAATTTCTTAATAGGAATATCAATATTATCAACAGTTATCCACCCCTGTGATACTAGTAAATGCCTTATATTTTAAGTAGTTTTTTTTAGATATATTTTGGAATTATATTTCCAAATGTGCTGAGAGAAAAGAGTTTTTTGAAAAATTTGATAGCAGGCTTGATCTCTTCCATCCTCCCCTGTCGTTCCAGCAGCTTTCTTCCCTCTTCAGGCACTTTTGGCACTGATTTGATGTCAATTCTGGTTATTGATGGGCAAATGTATTTGCCCGGCACGGCCACCCGCAAATGTTTTTGCGAAACTGTGGCAAAAATTCACCAGGGAAAAAATTGCAGGGGAGGGTGGAAGGGATCAAGCCTCAAATGCTTTTCATCATCCCATATACAGTAACTCTTTTTTCTCTCTGCACATTTGGAAATAAAATTACAAAAAAATTTGTTGCATGCATAAAAATTGTAGCATTTCAAAATTATTCGCATGTCCATTAACTTTAATGCATTTGGACAAAATAGTTGCGTGTATAAAAATTGTTACTCGTGTACAAATTGTCAAGTGTCAAAATAATTTTGACTCCCATTGACTTCAATGCATTTAACAAATTTTTTGCAGTTTCGCGAAACAGGACAGATTTGCCCATCACTACTTCTGGTCCAAAGTGAAATCCCTTCCCCCCCCCCCCCGGGTCGGAGGGTAAGTTGGGCTATTGTGTGTTGAGTTGGGTAGCAGATTAGTGGGGGGACATTGCAGGTTGAGCGTCACTGTTCATGAGTAGAGATGTCGCGAACTGTTTGCCGGCGAACTTGTTCGCGCGAACATCGGGTGTTCGCGCTCGCCGGAAGTTCGCGAACGTCGCGCGACGTTCGCCATTTTGGGTTCGCCATTGTTGGCGCTTTTTTTTGCCCTCTCACCCCAGACCAGCAGGTACATGGCAGCCAATCAGGAAGCTCTCCCCTGGACCACTCCCCTTCCCTATAAAAACCGAAGCCCTGCAGCGTTTTTTCACTCTGCCTGTGTGTGCTGAAGAGATAGTGTAGGGAGAGAGCTGCTGCCTGTTAGTGATTTCAGGGACAGTTGAAAGTTTGCTGGCTAGTAATCATTTTGATACTGCTCTGTTATTGGAGGGACAGAAGTCTGCAGGGGTTTGAGGGACATTTAAGCTTAGGTAGCTTTGCTGGCTAGTAATCTACCTTCTACTGCAGTGCTCTGTATGTAGCTGCTGTGGGCAGCTGTCCTGCTTCTGATCTCATCTGCTGACTGCTGCAATAACAGTAGTCCTTGTAAGGACTGCTTTTATTTATTTTTTTGTTGTTTTACTACTACTACTACTACTACTATAAGAGCCCAGTGCTATTAGTCTAGCAGTGTTGGGGAGTGGGACTGGTGTGCTAATCTGCTGCTCCTAGTAGTTCAGCAGCACCAACTTTAATTTTTTTTTTTAATATTCATTTTTTTTTTATTTTACTTTTTTTATTTTACTACCGCTGTAGTAGTGTATAAGTTGACCTTTTAGGCATTATTTGCCCTGTAGGCATTATTTGCACACTGTTTTCTTCAACCCGCCATCTAGCTGTGTGACCTTGTTCACATTCTGTCTAAATATCCATAATATTACCGTCTCCAGAAAAAACACCGGAGTGACTTTTTTCAAGCAGCCATAATATATTTTACGTAATCCGTATCCACCGCTGTAGTAGTGTATACGTTGACCTTGTAGGCATTATTTGCACAGTGTTTTCTTCAACCCGCCATCTAGCTGTGTGAGCTTGTTCACATTTTGTCTAAATATTGATAATATTATCGTCTCTAGAAAAACCACTTGAGTTACTTTTTTTCAAGCAGCATTCATATATTTTACGTAATCCGTATCCACCGCTGTAGTAGTGTATACGTTGACCTTGTAGGCATTATTTGCACAGTGTTTTCTTCAACCCGCCATCTAGCTGTGTGAGCTTGTTCACATTTTGTCTAAATATTGATAATATTATCGTCTCTAGAAAAACCACTTGAGTTACTTTTTTTCAAGCAGCATTCATATATTTTACGTAATCCGTATCCACCACTGTAGTAGTGTATACGTTGACCTTGTAGGCATTATTTGCACACTGTTTTCTTCAAACTGCCATCTAGCTGTGTGTATTATCGTTTCCAGAAAAACCAACTGAGTTTTTGTTGTTGTTGTTTTTTTAAAAATAATGCCAGGCAAAGGCAGGCCGCCACGCAGAGGCCGTGCAAGGGGCCGTGCTGCTATGCAATCCTGTGGCCCTAGCAAATTGCCCAGTTTTAAAAAGCCAATGACCCTGAACTCCCAAAATGCTGAAGAGGTAGTTGACTGGCTTACACAGCACACCCCATCCTCTACCGTTTCTAACTTTACCACAACATCCTCCTCATCCTCCACTGCTATGGCCACCCCACGTAACACTTCCTCCACCACCGGTGCCCCTTCTTCACTGGAGTCAGAGGAGTTATTTTCCCATGAGTTTCTTGAACTGAGTAATGCGCAACCATTATTGCCAGAAGAAGATGAAGGAGATGAGGACCTTACACCAGATTTAATTCTGGCAGAGAACACGATAGAGATGGACATAATGAGTGATGAGGAGGAGGTCCCCGCTGCTGCTTCCTTCTGTGATGTGTCAGAAGAAATTGATGCATCTGAGGAGAATGATGATGAGGAGATTGATGTTTTGTGGGTGCCTAGTAGAAGAGAGCAAGAGGAGGGTAGTTCAGATGGAGAGACGGAGAGTCAGAGAGGCAGTAGGAGAATAAGACTTAGAAGAAGCAGGGAGGACAGCCCGCAGGGATCAGTAGGGCAACAACATGTATCGGCACCTGTGTTCAGCCGGCCAACGCACCCGCCATTGCCGCCAATGCCGCCAACTTCTACTGTTACCGCCAGATCGCACACTTCCAAAAAGTCAGCAGTGTGGGATTTTTTTAATGTGTGTGCCTCTGACAAAAGCATTGTAATTTGCAATGAGTGCAGTCAGAAACTGAGCCTTGGTAAGCCCAACAGCCACATAGGTACAACTTCTATGCGAAGGCACATGAGCGGCAAGCACAAAGCACTTTGGGAGCAACACCTCAAAGGCAACAGGCAAACTAAAAGCCACACTCCTTCTGGTCCAGCATCTTACTGCTCTACCTCTGCTCTCCTTGACCCGTCTGAACCACCCTCCACTCCGCCTTCCACCTTGACCACCTGTTCCCATTCCCAGTCATCTGCCACCAGCCAAGTTTCTGTGAAGGCCATGTTTGAGCGTAAGAAGCCAATGTCTGACTGTCACCCCCTTGCCCGGCGTCTGACAGCTGGCTTGTCTGCACTCTTAGCCCGCCAGCTTTTACCATACCAGCTGGTGGACTCTGAGGCCTTCCGCAAATTTGTAGCAATTGGGACACCGCAGTGGAAGGTACCCAGCCGCAATTTTTTTTCTAAAAAGGGAATACCACACCTGTACCAACATGTGCAGAGCCAAGTTACCGCATCTCTGTCACTTAGTGTTGGGCCAAAGGTCCATATGACTACTGACGCATGGTCCTCCAAGCATGGTCAGGGCAGGTATGTCACCTACACTGCCCACTGGGTGAACTTGGTAATGGCTGGGAAGCAGGGAATGGGTAGCTCAACAACAACAGTGGAGTTGGTGTCACCGCCACGGATTGCACGCGGTTCTGCCACCACCTCTACTCCTCCATCGCTCTCTACCTCGTCTTCTTCCTCTTCTTCTTCTTACTCTGCTGCTGGGTCCTCCTTCTCCTCCTCCACACCTGTGCACCCCCAGCTCCCCCTAGGCTATTCGACGTGCCAGGTACGCCGTTGTCACGCTGTCTTGGGGATGACGTGCCTGGAAAGCAAAAACCATACCGGATCTGTACTCCTGTCATCTCTGCAGTCACAGGCCGATCGGTGGCTGACCCCACACCAACTGCAGATCGGAAAAGTGGTGTGTGACAATGGAAGCAATCTGTTGGCAGCGTTGAGACTGGGCAATTTAACACATGTGCCCTGCATGGCACATGTGTTAAATTTAATAGTCCAACGTTTTGTCTCCAAGTACCCAGGATTCCAGGACGTTCTCACCCAGTCCAGAAAGGTGTCGGCCCATTTCAGACGTTCCTACACAGCCATGGCACGCCTTGCTGACATTCAGCAGCGCTACAACATGCCAGTCAGGCGTTTGATTTCTGACAGCCAGACTCGCTGGAATTCAACGCTCCTTATGTTGGAACGTCTGCTGCAACAACAAAGGGCCGTCAACGAGTACCTTTTTGAACTGGGTGGTAGGACTGGATCTGCAGAGCTGGGGATTTTTTTCCCCCGTTACTGGGTGCTTATGCGCGATGCCTGCAGGCTCATGCGACCTTTTGAAGAGGTGACAAATATGGTCAGTCGCACCGAAGGCACCATCAGCGACCTAATACCCTTCGCTTTCTTCCTGGAGCGTGCCGTGCGACGAGTGACAGATGAGGCTGTAGACCAGCGTGACGAGGAGCTGGAAGCGCGCGATTTCTGGTCGGAATCACCAGAACGAACCCAGGCACCTGCTGCAACGCAGGGAGAGGTGCCAGAAGTGGAGTCAGAGGAGGAAGGTGGCTTTGTGGAGGAGGAGGAGGAGGACCAACAGGAGCAGGCTTCCCAGGGGGCTAGTGGTGACCTTTTGGGGACCCCTGGTCTTGTACGTGGCTGGGGGGAGGAGACCGTGGATGATGCAGTCCTTGATAATGAGGAAGCGGAGATGGATAGCTCTGCATCCAACCTTGTGAGAATGGGGTCTTTCATGCTGTCATGCCTGTTGAAGGACCCCCGTATCAAGAGGCTTAAGGAGAAGGACCTGTACTGGGTCGCAACGCTACTAGACCCTCGGTACAAGCATAAAGTGTCAGAAATGTTACCAACATACCACAAGTCCGAAAAGATGCGGCATTTACAAACCAGCCTGCAAAACATGTTGTACAATGCTTTTAAGGGTGATGTCACTTCAGGAACTCATCAACATTCCAGGGGCAGAGGTGCCAGTAATCCTGCCACGAGCACACCTGCAAGGACAAAGCCCTTTGGCCAGTCTGTAACGTCAGACATGCAAATGTTTTTCTGTCCAAGGCAGCGCCACAACCCTTCTGGATCCACCCTCAAAGAACGCCTCGACCGGCAGGTAGCGGACTACCTGGCATTAACTGCAGATATCGACACTCTGAGGAGCGATGAACCCCTGGACTACTGGGTGTGCAGGCTTGATCTGTGGCCAGAGCTGTCACAATTTGCCATGAACCTCTTGTCTTGCCCAGCCTCAAGTGTGCTCTCAGAAAGGACCTTCAGTGCAGCAGGAGGGATTGTAACTGAGAAGAGAACTCGCCTAGGTCACAAAAGTGTCGATTACCTGACCTTTATTAAAATGAATGAGGGGTGGATCTCGGAGGGTTACTGCACGCCGGAAGACTTGTTCTGACTTCTATGCAGCTGTCCTTCTCTTCAAGCCTCATGACTCCACACACAGCTGTCCTTTAGCGTCCTCCTCCCTCCGCCACCGTTACAAACTAGGGTGCAAACCCTACTGGTTTAATTTTTTCTGGCCTCTGTGCTTCAGTGGCTGCAACCAAAAAAACTGGGCAAACAATGTCTACAAGGTCAACGTATGGCAAAAAATGACTATTTTCAGCATTTATATGGCATATTTTTTCTGGCAACTGTGCTTCAGTGGCTGCGACCAAAAAAATGCATATTTTCAGCATTTATATGGCATAATTTTTCTGGCCTCTGTGCTTCAGTGGCTGCAACCAAAAAAATTTATATTTTCAGCATTTATATGGCATAATTTTTCTGGCCTCTGTGCTTCAGTGGCTGCAACCAAAAAAATTTATATTTTCAGCATTTATATGGCATAATTTTTCTGGCAACTGTGCTTCAGTGGCTGCGACCAAAAAAATGACTATTTTCAGCATTTATATGGCATATTTTTTCTGGCCTCTGTGCTTCAGTGGCTGCGGCCAAAAAAACTGGGCAAACAATGCCTACAAGGTCAACGACGTTGACCTTGTAGGCATTGTTTGCCCAGTTTTTTTGGCCGCAGCCACTGAAGCACAGAGGCCAGAAAAAATATGCCATATAAATGCTGAAAATAGTCATTTTTTGCCATACGTTGACTCAACGTATATGGCAAAAAATGACTATTTTCAGCATTTATATGGCATATTTTTTTCTGGCAACTGTGCTTCAGTGGCTGCGACCAAAAAAACTGGGCAAACAATGCCTACAAGGTCAACGTATGGCAAAAAATGACTATTTTCAGCATTTATATGGCATATTTTTTCTGGCAACTGTGCTTCAGTGGCTGCAACCAAAAAAACTGGGCAAACAATGTCTACAAGGTCAACGTATGGCGAAAAATTACTATTTTCAGCATTTATATGGCATATTTTTTCTGGCAACTGTGCTTCAGTGGCTGCGTCCAAAAAAACTGGGCAAACAATGCCTACAAGGTCAACGTATGGCAGTTGTTTAAAGAGAACAGTAGATTACTAGCCAGCAAAGCTACCTAAGCTAAAATGTCCCTCAAATCCCTGCAGACTTCTGTCCCTCCAATACAGAGCAGTATCAAGCAGATTACTAGCCAGCAAACTTACTATCATCTGTCCCTGAAATCACTAACAGCTCTCCCCCTACACTATCTCTTCCAAGCACACACAGGCAGATTTTTCAGATACATTTTTGCCCTTGATCCCCCTCTGGCATGCCACTGTCCAGGTCGTTGCACCCTTTAAACAACTTTAAAATCATTTTTCTGGCCAGAAATTTTTTTTTTAGATGTTAAAGTTCGCCTTCCCATTGAAGTCTATGGGGTTCGCGAACCGTTCGCGAACCGCTCGCATTTTTGCGCAAGTTCGCGAATATGTTCGCGAACTTTTTTTCCGACGTTCGCTACATCCCTATTCATGAGTATGGGTCAGGTATGGATCAAAGAAAATGGACACTTTCTCTACTTTCAAATGCAATTACATTTACAGAAAACTTTGACATTTTTTAAATTTATGTTCATTAAAAATTGCTTTATATTTTCTTTCATTGTGCAATATTTGTATGGAGTTCCACTCTAATTTTATATTATAAATATAAGTTTTGAAGGTGTCTTTATACAAGTTCATATGTTGGCTATTTAAGTGCAAGGAATGATTATATGGGCACTGAGGTTTGTGCCAATCTAGGGAATGTAGTGAAGCTAAAAAAAAAATCAAAGAATTCCCAAGGATTTAAACTCAATAAACTCAATAAACTATAAAACACACAAACAATATTTGTGGACCCAATGTAAAAGTTATGTTATGTTGTAAGTTGATAATATAATTATGTTTTTCCACTGCTAAAAATGTACCTGTACCTGTGAGCCTTCAATAAAAACATTGATATATATCTTATTATTAGCCTATAGGGTGACAGTTAGGGACTTCAATTACATATAGACAATTGGCAACCATGTGAAAAAGGCATGTTTGTATTACTGATACTGCCTTTAGTTTGTCCTGTTGGCATCAATAACACTCAAAAGCAGCAGACAATAGCATGTGGCAGTCCAATAGAATCATATAAGCTAGAACCCATGGGCAATATATATGTATATATATATACCATGGCATCATACATTTAACAGGGCAGTCAAACTGCTGAGCAACTTTACCTCAGTCTAGTTGGTATAGCCTGAGAAATGATATATGAATGCTGGAGCTCAGCCTAGTTCAGAGGTGGCAGTAGCTACAGGGTACCCCCATGTGACTTTTCTATAGAGGAGGCAGAAGTAAGGCAGTGTGGCCAAGCACAACTAAAGAGCATATGGTTATGCAAGTATCTTTAATGAGTGTGATATTTTGCACGGCTGTGTGACCACTCTAGTCTCTTTGTTTGTGATATCACTTTCACTATCTGAATTTTGGAAGTTATTAACGTATACATCTTGCTGATTACATAAAGGGCATTTCCAAGTCTGAGAGAAGGCACATTTAAAGTTATACCTAACAAAGGCAAAAATCACAATTTAGTAAATTTGGTCCTTTTAGAACTGCACTCCGAAAATGTTCCATAATAACTAGCTAATGCTTCCTTTAAATGTACCGTCAAACTGAGTTTGACATCCTTAAAATTCACTTTCTACCATATCTTTTGATGCTATTCCGCACTAACAAGGTATCTGCATCAGCATTCATTGACCAGTCATAAAAATCTACATTATTACGACTCCACTAATATAATACTGCTCATCAAACAAAAAACTACAAAGCTGCCCCTTTTATAACTTGTAAAAGGAACACTTTACTTTCAATGATTATAGATTGAATAGACTTTAATAGACTCACTGTATGCTACAGTAGGTTTGTAATTTTAACAGTTGACAGCAGCCAGCACATGATTTCTAGGAGATACAATTTGTAAACATCTGGAGAGCCACATTTCTCTTTTGTTGTGTCCTTTTTAGTTCTCACATGGTAAACAGTTAGAACAACATCAGAGAAATGTACATAGAATATGAGAGATCATTCCAGATGCACGTAATTATATTAAATTATGGACAGCCAACATGTATCATACTCAGTGGCCTTAACAAGACTGTTTCACAAGATTCAAATCTACCTCAGCCTGTTTCTGCTGTCTTGGAATAATGGTGTACTATCACTAATAAATACAGTTATTTCTAAGTATTACAAAATATGGTGGTTTACTTCTCCTTTTATAATGAGTAGCAACCTGCATTCTATATAAAAACATATTTTTAAAGGAGAAGGAAAGCTACGGAGGCATTTTATTGCCAATAGATTAGCTGCAATAGTGCAAGCTAGAATGCTATATTTATTCTGTAGAATGTTTTACCATACCTGAGTAAAAAGCTTTAGAAACTCTCTGTTTGTTTTGGATAGGAGCTACAGTATTAATGTGGTGTGACATCACTTCCTGCCTGAGTCTCTCCCTGCTCTGGGTTCAGATTACAGTAGAGAAGGGAGGGGTGGGGGAGAGGAGCAAACTGAGCATGCTCTTGCCCAGGGCAATGAGGTTTAAGCTGAAGGCAGGAAGTCTGATACAGAAGCCCATATGTACACAATAGAAGGACAGAAATACAGTGCTTCTTTTGACAGGGGACTCAGAGCAACATTACTTTGGGGGTTTACTGGTATATTTATATAGACCTTTCTGATAAGGCTTACTTAGTTTTAACCTTTCCTTCTCCTTTAATATTAACTGTACATACAAACTGTTTCTAACAATGTAAACATCAAGGTGACAATTGAAAAGCTTTCATTTTATTTCTGACAGAGCAATAAGTGCTTTAAAAAGGAATTCAGTTGTTGCCTATATATTTGACCCATATGTGAATGTTCCTTTATTTCTCAAATATTGCTTTAGGTCAGTGCACTATTGAAGATAGACATGCATGGTGCTTCAGAAAGATATCCCTGAATGTAGATGAATTAAGATCTTTGCTGTCAGTTTTGTAGCTAGAGACATGATTCAAAGAAAAGTAAAATTAATAAGCTACATTACAGTAGCACTGTGGATCATCTAATGATAACAGGGTAAATAATAAAAATATCTGAAATGTCAAACTGTGACAGCTAGTTTCAAATATATGTATCTTCAGGACTGTGTTTTTCATAGGTGTCTATAAATAAATGTATTTGTTAGAAACATAAATATATAAGCTTGTGGGATCCACAACAGACACGGTCTTCACTTTTAGGCATTTTATTTACACACAGAGGTGACCATTTCAGCATACAAAACATAAATCATAAAAAGAAATCCTGTCCACTGGGTGCTACCTTCATGCATCTGATGAGTTCCCTCAATAAACTGGTCCCCTTGTAGTCTATCAGTAAGAAAACACTTGTATTGGGTCACACTATACTCACAATACTTCATTTTGGAGGATTGCTCAGTGACCTGGCTTTCTCAGAGTCTCCCTCAGACATACTCTCTGTCACTTGGTCACATGCTCCCTCTGCACCTGGCAGTTGTAAGCAGCACTCCCAGCCCCTCTGGGAGTTATTTACACATGCAGGTAGCCTTCCTGCTCTGTGCCCTCTTCAGAGAGGCCTTCCTAATAGTATCACTAGACTTAAATACTTTTCTACACGACAGCTTTCCTGTGGAAAGTGAGATCCAATATGTGAGCTGGATCAAAGGTCCTTCCAGAACACTATGGGGCACATTTACTTACAGTAGTTCGAGTGAAGGAATAGAAGAAAAAATACTTTGAATTTCAAATGTTTTTTTGGCTACTTCGACCATCGAATTGGCTACTTCGACCTTTGACTACGACTTCGAATCGAACGATTCGAACTAAAAATCTTTCGACTATTCAACCATTTGATAGTCAAAGTACTGTCTCTTTAAAAAAAACTTTGCCACCTAAAACCTTCCGAACATCAATGTTAGCCTATGGGGAAGGTCCCCATAGGCTTCCTAACAATTTTCTGATCGAAGGAAAATCGTTCGATCAATGGATTAAAATCCTTTGAATCGTTCGATTCGAAGGATTTAATCGTTCGATCGAACGATTTTTCCTTTGATCGGCTGATTGTAGGAAATGCGGTAAATCCTTCGACTTCGATATTCGAGGTCGAAGGATTTTACTTCAACGGTCGAATATTGAGGGTAATTAACCGTCGATATTTGACCCTAAGTAAATGTGCCCCTATATGTTCCAGGGACAGAAAAATGTTGCATTAAGAAAGCCATTTAATTAGCATATAACCAAAACCAAATAATTAGCATATAACCAAAATGCTTTTTTGGGCTGCATCCAACCCTCTTTCAATTTTTTTTTTTTTTTGGACAGAGAAAAGGATTAGTGACAGGCGAATAAATTCGCCTGGCATGAATTCGGGGTGAATTTTACACGTTCGCTGCCGGCGAATAAAATCTCAACTCTCCCGTCAATTTCCGATTTTCACGATTTTTTCGTGAAAATGTTCGAATTGCTACATTTTTCCGTGAAAACATTCCAATTGCTTGATTTTTCTGTGAAAATGTTCGAATTGCTCAATTTTTTAGTGAAAACATTCAAATTGCTCGATTTTTTTGTGAAAACGTTCGAATTGCCTGATTTCAGTTAAACATTTGAATTGCTCAATTTTTTCGTGAAAACTTTGGAATTGCTCGATTTTTTTGTGAAAATGTTCGAATAGCTTGATTTTTTTGTGAAAACGTTCGAATTGCTAGATTTTTTCATGAAAACTTTCGAATTTCACGATTTTTTCATGAAATGGTTTGAATTCCTCGCTTTTTTTCTTGCAGTTTCCGATTTTTTTTCAAAATTTTTTGCCGTTTCGTGAAATTTACAGGAAATCCGTGCATTTTTCAGTGAAGCAAAACGCGAGAAATTCGCCCATCACTAAAATGGATCATAAATAATACATACGAAAGGTATATGACTGGACCTAGTTTAGAAAGATTAAGATTAGAAGGAATGCTCAAGCTTTTGGCTTCCTCACACATCTTGTTGCTGCATGTGGGAAGAAATGATTTATGCAGCTGTCTGTTGAAAGCATTGATCAAGGGCATAAAAAGAGCTTATTGAGAATTAGCAAAACCAGGAAAATGTGTCCAGAATCAATGACAGAACGGCAAGATCTCAAGAGGTGTTTAGTAAATCTATAATCAAAATAAATGAGTATCAGGATAAACTGGCTAGTATCTTTGCACTGGAGCCTATATACTGGGTAACACTACCTGGGGCTATGTGTAGTCTGCAGAAAAGGGAGAAACAGCATGGCAAAACAGAGTTTGATATGCAGGTCAGAGGTCCGGGCAACGGTAGAGTTCAATACATGGCTCTGAGACCAGGAACCAGGTAGGGAACTCAACAACAAAGGCCCGAACCAGTCACAGTAACCAGGACAGGAACACAGGAAGCAGGCAGGGACTCAGAAACAAGTCACCCACACAGCAGGGACTCAGTAACCGGGTAAGGTACAAAATAAGCACTCATGTTGAAATAATTAAACTAGATTGTATTCCATTGTTGATTTAGGAAAATCTGAAAATAGCTCTAAGGCTTGTGGAAAAAATATGCAGGTGTCCTAGCAATGAAAGGTTGGGAAGATGAGTTTTCAGTTGTAGTAGTTCATGGGATGTGGTTATGACTATTTAATCCTCTCTAAGAGGTTAAAGTCCCCATGAGAATATTCAATGTACTGGACTTACATTCCATTGCATTGTAAAAAATGTTTTGTTTTATTTATTAGACATTGCCAGCGTACTTTAAAGCAGAAATCAGACATGATAGTTGTATGTTTCATAGTAAGTTAGGTTCATTATATATTAACATAGTAAGGTTGAAAAAAAGACACACATCCATCAAGTTCAACCTTTTAGTTTTTTTGGTTTTTTTATCTGCCTAACTGCCAGTTGATCCAGAGGAAGGCAAAAAACCCATCTGAAGCCTCTCCAACTTGCCTTAGATGGGGAAAAATTCCTTCCTGACTCCAAAATGGCAATCGGACTAGTCCCTGGATCAACTTGTACTATGAACTATCTCCCATAACCCTGTATTCCCTCACTTGCTAAAAAGCAATCCAACCATTTCTTAAAGCTATCTAATGTATCAGCCTGTACAACTGATTCATGGAGAGAATTCCACATTTTCACAGCTCTAACTGTAAAAAATGTTAAAGTGTTAATATATATAAAGTAGAAAGCCACCTACTCTTTCTACAGTATAAATTGAATTAACATGCCTACAATCAATTTGAAATTAATTAAATCCCTGTAAGTTTTTTTTATAGAACACAGTTAAGCACAGTTTTGCATTCAACGCACTGACTATGGCACACTTATAACAATAAAGCATTAACAGGTATGCATAATGAAGAAAGCAAGATTTTCTTATTCTTTTATGTTTAATTTCCTCATACATAAAGTTTAAATGGCACATTGCCATAAATATTTTAATAGTACACAGATCAAGATCTTTGCGGGGAAGGATTTTCACTCTGTGACTGCATACTTCAAAATACCAAGCCTTTGGAGACCTTCTAAAACTAATTAATCAACTTTGCAAAATTCACATCTTTCCTTCAAGTAGAACCTCCATTCCCTACTATCAAGGGAGTATTTTCTTGTTTTCCTTGCATTTTCCTTATCTAATTATTGTACAACTAAATAAAGGTTTCACTACTACAAGCCTGATTAATTGCATATGTATTTCTGTATCAGGTCAGAAATCGCTAAAGGATTGATGACAAGCTCATGAAATCAAATAAGACTTTATATGGAGAAATGCAATTACTTTACAGTTAAAAGATCTTCTGGCATATATGACACATTAGTCAGAAATTAAATTTGCTATTATGCAAAATAATTAAAATAAATCAATGTTTCAAAAATTACCTCTTTTAATCATATGGTTGAACAGAACTGGTCTGAGAATATTATAAATGAGATGTGCATTGCAGCTATCATAAAATTAATAGTTTATTAGTGTTTAGTTTATGCAGTGAAACTAGGGTACTGATATCTACTTCACCACATAAACTGCAATATTTGGTATATCATCAAAAAAAAGATAAAAATACACCAGAGTCAATTTAATTACATTTTATCTTTAAAACATGAGAACTTATTTACTTGAACCTGGCACTTTGTTGTGTATTAGAAATAAAAGACATACAGACAAAAAGTCATATTGAGTGCTATATATGAGGGCACATGCACATCTGCAAGTGCAGTGAGCAAAGTGCAATTTCAAGCACAATCTCCAATTTTGACACAATCTCTAATTTTGACACAAGTTGCTTTAAAGAAAGTGGTGGTGCACACATATGACTGTTATGAATGTGCAGGTGCTGCAACAAGTGAAAAATGAAAAAAATCATTGTCAACTGTCCATAAACATTTACCATTTACTTGTTGAGATAATGCCAAAATTGGAACCCTGACCCTCAACTGCTAGGGAATTAGAGTACAGTTTGGACACAGCCTAAACAATAATGGTGAGGCAAATTATTAATAATAGGGTGTTTTGATTTTTGACAAGAATCGCATTAAGACCTTCCCCTTTGGAACCAAATGTGTCTAAGTAATAGATGTTCTTGCGAAAGCATGCTAGACAACTATTTTTTAGTATTTACATTTTTATATATTATTTACTTATTTTAGTTTAAAACTGTTACTGTACCACAACAGTGGAGTTGAATTTCGATATATTTTTTTTTAATTTGAATGTTAACTACTTTTTAAAGAAAAATATTACTTTATAAAATGTTAATTCTGATTATAATTAACACTTCTTTGTTACATTCAAATGTTTGTGCTGTTCAAGTTAAATTCTGGGAAAATGGATTCTTAGATATGCAGGGACATGACACAAATATTTGTTCATTCCATTTTGGTAATTCAAACAAACACACCAAGCACACTGCTCATGAGCATGCAATAATTATTCAGTTCTGAACTTCAAATATGATTCTGAATTAGGTTTAAAGAATCATATTTCTTTCATGAATATTTGCTTTTCCTCTGTGGTTTATTTCAAAACCAGTGAACTTGGAATTCATTCAATTGAAATATCTAGGCAATAAATATGACATTTTTTGTAACTTGATTAAATAATTTTTGCCCTAAAAATAAGTATTCACTATGCGAAATGTGGTTCTGTACTAAGAAATAAATAATTCATGACAGTGTAAAACTTGGTTCAACTGTCGCATAAAATGTTTATCCTGATTTAGCAAGTGTTAAAAACACATTGCTGTGCATGCTGGGAGTGCTAGGTGCAAGGAGAGACTAAGTGCAAACAACTTACTGCTGTGGGCTTGGGTGTTACTTGACTGAGGTAAACAACTTTTTCTTTTCTCTGTGTTCGGGGTAAGATGGTGGATACACTTGGTGCACATTTTCAGTTTGAATTGTAAATTTGAATTCAAATTTTCGAGTTGGAGTTTTGGTCAAAACTCACAAATTCAAGTTGGGAATAATCCAAACTTGAATTCGAATTTGAGATTTATCATACCTTGACCCTAGGAACAACTAAAATTCGACTATTCACCACTTAAATCCTGCGGAGTTCACGTAGAAGCCAATGGCAGAGGTCCAGCGACCCATTTGTAGATGTTTACAGCCTTCCTCACATTCAAGTTTTTTCAGAGAAAAAACTCAATTCGAATTTGATTCAAATTCAATTTGAGTTTTCAGGTCGGTAATATTCAATTGAGTTTTAGACATTCAAGTTTTTTCTTAAATAAGATACTATTTGAGTTTGAGGTCATTCGAGGTCATTCAAGGTTAATCGCGCTCAATTGAGGTGAAATAAACACTCAACCTTTAATAAATCAGCCTCTTGGTGCATTTATTTAGTCTGAGATATCATTTCTAAGGGGCACTTTTTTAAGTTACCAAGGGTTTTTATTTACTGCTAGTAGCAAACAGCATTTATTTCCTCTTTCCTTTTTCCTAGCATTAAGGGGGAGGAGTTAATCAGGTAAATTCACATCAGGCTTTGTGTTATTTGGTTTGATATGATACCTCAATAAGTTTCTGTCTGCACAGCGATTGTGGCAGCTGCTTAACAGTGTTGCACGTCAATGTTTAGCAGGAATTAAAAAGCTAAAGGCGTTTAAAACTAGGTGTTTTTGAGGAATTAAAAATAGTTTGGGGAAAGTAATGATAATGGGGTGATTTTAATTACCCAGATGTTGACTGGAGTAATAGTACTGCCAGTACAGTTAATAGTTTATAAACTTGTTACAAGACAATTATATGGCTCAAGTTGTTGAGGTGCCAACCAAGAAAAAATACTATACTGGATCTAGTGATCTCTAATGATTCAGAACATATACAATGTGCAAGTTATTTGACATCTGTGGTGGACAAATTATTTGAAGGCTTGTTGAGGGATCACATTCAAAATGTTTTCCTAGTGAATGGCATTATGAGTAGCAATCAGCATGACTTTATGAAGGATAGGTCATGTCAGACAAATGTGATTGCTTTTTTATGATGAGTTAAGTAAGATGCTGGACAGTGGGTGAGATGTGATTAGATTTTGCCAAAGCATTTGATACAGTGACCCACAAGTGACAGCTTTCTAAACCAAGGTCGGTTGGATGAAGTTGTTTGAACATGGATAGGAAACTGGCTACAGTATTGGGTACAGAGGGTTAATGGTTCATTCTCTACTTTGAGTAAGAGTCTTAGTGGGTTCCGCAGGACTCTGTATTGAGCCCACTTTTATTTAAATAGTTCATTAATGACTATGGGGAAGATATTGTAAGTAATTTATCAGTGTTTGCAGTTGACCAAAAACTATGCATCCCAATTAATTCCATCCAGGATGCAGCATCCTTGCAGTAGGATCTTGAAAAAATGGCAATCTGGGCGGATGAGATTCAATGTCCATAAGACATGCACCTAGGATGTAAAAATATACAAGCCACTTATACCCTTAAATGCACTGCACTAGGAAATTCACTAGTGGAAAAGGTCCTTGGAATTCTTGTAGATAATAAACTTGGCTGTAGCAAGCAATGCAAGTAGGCAGCTTCAAGGGCAAACAAAGTCTTGAGCTGAATTAAAAGGGGCATAGATTTGCGGGAGGAGGGGGTTATTCTTTCACAGCACTGGTAAAGCCATCTAGAATATGCCATGCAGTTTTTGTCACCACAATATTGAATTAGAGTGGGTCCAGAGAAGGGCAACTAAGCTGGTAAAAGGTATGGAAAATCAGAGCTATTAGGAAAGACTGGCCAAGTTGGGGTCATTCATGCTGGAGAAGAGGCATTTAAGGGGGGGGATATGATAGCTATGTATAAATATCTAATGCTTTTTTTCCAAGCTAACAAGAGGGCACAAATTCTGATTAAAAAAAAGGAGGTTTTGTCTAAATATTTGGAAGATATTTTTTACAATGAGAGCAGTAAAGATGTGAAATCATCTCCCTGAATCAGTTGTACTGGCTGATACATTAGATAGCTTTAACAAGGGGATGTACGTATGACTTTTTATCAAATGAGGGAATACAGGATTATGAAAGATAGCTCATATAACAAGTTGATCCAGGGACTGGTCCAACTGCCATCTTGGAGTCAGAAACGAACCCCCCCCAAAGCAAATTGGAGAAGCTTCAAATGCCTTCCTCTGGATCAACTAGCAGTAAGAGATGTTATATATAAAATTAAAAGGTTGATGGATGGGTGCCTTTTGTCAACCTAACTTACTATGTTAATATGTTAAAAACCTAGAAAGTAAAGTGAAATGGGCATTTTAACCTATATACCCATTAAAGAGTTTATTGTGACCACCAGATTGGTTATTATAATCAAGTACTGGTAGGGGCCGATTCACTAACTTCGAGTGAAGGATTCGAAGTAAAAAAACTTCAAATTTCGAAGTTTTTTTTGGGCTACTTCGACCATCGAATGGGCTACTTCTACCTTCGACTACGACTACGACTTCGAATCGAAGGATTCGAACTAAAAATTGTTCGACTATTCGACCATTCGATAGTCGAAGTACTGTCTCTTTAAAAAAAACTTTGACCCCCTAGTTCGCCATCTAAAAGCTACCGAAGTCAATGTTAGCCTATGGGGAAGGTCACAATTTAGTATGAAAGGAGCTCACCACATACTTAGATCAGACCTGTCCACGGGTATCCTGTGTCCGATTACCCATATCAATATGTAGAACTGTAGTGTAGATGTGGAACAGATCCAAGGCGGCAGTCAAACTGCAAAAAATCCGTTTATTGGGGAGTGTACAACATGTTTCGGGACAAGCCCTTTATCAAGTGTATAGGAACAAACAAAACATCCAACATTTAAATCCTGTGTGGCCAATCACACCTTCAGTGGGTTGTTACTTCATTTAACGCTTGTGCTACCCCTAATCATGCGACATCTGTGTACAATCAATGCTGCTTAGTGCAGTAAAATTTTTTCCATTCTTAAAAACAGCAATAGGTTAAAAACTATTCTCACATAGTTAACATTTAGTGTAAAACAGACAAAACAGTGAATAAATATTTCATACAATTAAATATAGCAGTGCTTCAACCCAATTGGTAAAATACTATTTACTTGATTCTCCTTTTATGTAGATAATTCTGAAGTATCCAAATCCATGTATAAGTGCATTAGTGCTAAAAATCAGAGTAATACAATAAGAACATAGTGTCAATAAAACATTTACAAAACGACTTAAAATGCAGGAAATTGCTCCATTTGGCCTAACCTGCAAAAATAAAGAAAAAATGCTGAACCAGCCTATCTAAACCACTTGTTTCATAACAATGTTGCAAATTTAAATGATTTCCATCTATAATTGTTTGGCAACAATAGTTGCTAGCTCACTCTATGCTATCTATGTTGAAATAGGAACTCTTGCTTAGTTTTTAACTGTGTTATAGTGATACTCCTGTTTTGATGGACTCACCCATCAACGATTCGGCCGACGATCCTCGGCAATGCCGTTAGCTCACTAATTATAATACCTGAGGACAACAAGATACATTATACCATTAAAGAAAGCATATCAAATTATATTGTTCATTTAACCCTTTCGGGGAGGTACATTCTAGCCGGCTGATCCATCTTGCCTCCCTTTGTAATAATAGATTGTTATGATCTCCTCCTCTAGCTGGATTTGGTACCACCTCCAACACCTTCCATTTCAACTGACATGCATTGTGTTTATGCTCAAAAAAGTGTCTTGATACAGGGGTATCAGAATAAGTACCAGCCTTAAAATTTCTTATACTACCCTTATGTTCCTTGATCCTCATGTGTACGGGTCTTATGGTTTTACCAACGTATACTAGCCCACATGGGCATTTTAAAACATAGATAACATATGCGGTTTTGCACGTAGCAAATGTATTCAGCTTAATTTCTTGCCCAGATATTGGGTGATGAATATTGGGACCTTTTATGATGGAACTACAACAATTACACCCTAGACACGGAAAGGTGCCTACCTTATTCCTAACCATTGGGTTATACTTACTGTCCGTCTTTTCAATGGAACATAGTGTGTCACTAATAGATTTCCCTTTCTTATAAGCAAATCGTGGAGGTTTCTTGAAAGCCAGACAAGAACTGGTGTCAGTCTGTAATATGGGCCAATATTGTTTTACAATTTTTTCCACCATTTTACTTCTCTTATCATATTTACTCACAAAAGTTATTCTTTCATTGTCCACTTCCTTTTTTCTTGGTTTTAATAAGTCTCCCCGTTCTATCTTCTGTACCTCATTCTCTACTGCTCGTAGTTGCCCTTTCGGGTATCCCCTCTGTACAAACCTCTCTGTTAGCTCTTTGCATGCCATTTTATAACCAATGTTACTTGATGCTATTTTCTTGGCCCTCATATATTGTCCCTTGGGAATAGCATTAAGGGTCTGGGGGTTATGGAAACTTTTCCTGTGTAGGAGATTATTCCTATCCATTTCTTTGCGGTATAAATTGGTACTCAGGCTATTATTTTCCAACTTAATCTGTACATCCAGGAAATTAATTACAGTATCGGAAACCTCCATAGTAAATTTTACTGTCTTGTGTGCTGTATTGGCCTGTTCCACCATATCAATAAAAGTTTCACGTGGTCCATCCCATATAATCAGTATATCATCCACATACCTGTAATAGTGGATGATATACTGTGAATATGGTTCTCTCAGGAACAATTTCTTTTCTAAATCGAATACAAACAGGTTTGCTAGGGACGGTGCCACCGCAGAGCCCATCGACGTCCCTTGCCTTTGCCAATAGAAGGAATCTTCAAATTTGAAATAGTTTTTTTAAGCACAACTTCAAGACAGTCAAGTATAAAATATAGTTTAGCATTGCTCATATTGGTTTCCAAAAGGGCTTCTTCTATGCATTTAATTCCCTCATCTTGAGGTATTGCCGTGAATAAACTTTGTATATCAATACTGCATAGAAGAACCCCTGGGCTCAATTTAGGGACCCCCTCCAATTTGTTCAACAGGTCGTTGGTGTCCTTAAGGCAAGTGGGTAGATTACGCACTAGCTCCTGTAAATGGTAGTCAATGAATTTGGAAAGGGGTTCTAATAATGATCCAATACCTGACACTATGGGCCTACCTGGAGGGTTTTCTAGTGTCTTATGAATTTTAGGAAGCACATACAAGGTAGGAATCCTAGGGAAATCTGTGGTTAAAAACTCCTTAGTTGTTTTATCAATCACTCCCATATCAAATGCTTCCATTATCATCAAATCAATCACCTTTTTTAACTGTGTCGTTGGATCCTGCTCGATTGGGGAATAGTGGCCTGGTACTTCCAATTGTCTGTGGACTTCCAATCTATATTTAGTAGCGTCCATCACTACCACCGCCCCTCCCTTATCAGCTTTCTTAATGATAATTTCCTTGTTATTTTTGAGGGCGGTAAGGGCTTTTTTCTCTGTTAATGTGAGATTATTGGTCACCTTTTTGTTCCTATCCCAAACACTTTTTACTTCCCTTGTTACCACATTAATAAAGGTTTCTAAGGCCGGACTAGTTACATCTGGAACATATGTACTTTTCTTTTTTAACTGGGACCTATATACATTGGTTTGCACATCAGAAAAGTTCATTTTAAGTTTAGCCAAACGAATGAACTTATAAAAATCCACCTCCCAGTCAAAAAATTCCACATTATAACTGGGCACAAAGCCTAAACCTTTGTTTAGTACACTAAGTTCTGGTTCAGTCAAGGTATAAGAAGATAAGTTCACAACTAGATGATTTACCTTCTGCTGTTGTTGTTGCTGTTCCGATATCGTTGCGGGTACGCCTCCCTTACAATAGGGTAACGTGGATTTTTTCTCTCCGTTGCGACTGGCCCCTCTTTGGGGCGAGCCCCTAAAAAATGCTGCTTGTCTTTGCCCGATCCTTGTTCGGCTTTCAAGAAACCTCCACGATTTGCTTATAAGAAAGGGAAATCTATTAGTGACACACTATGTTCCATTGAAAAGACGGACAGTAAGTATAACCCAATGGTTAGGAATAAGGTAGGCACCTTTCCGTGTCTAGGGTGTAATTGTTGTAGTTCCATCATAAAAGGTCCCAATATTCATCACCCAATATCTGGGCAAGAAATTAAGCTGAATACATTTGCTACGTGCAAAACCGCATATGTTATCTATGTTTTAAAATGCCCATGTGGGCTAGTATACGTTGGTAAAACCATAAGACCCGTACACATGAGGATCAAGGAACATAAGGGTAGTATAAGAAATTTTAAGGCTGGTACTTATTCTGATACCCCTGTATCAAGACACTTTTTTGAGCATAAACACAATGCATGTCAGTTGAAATGGAAGGTGTTGGAGGTGGTACCAAATCCAGCTAGAGGAGGAGATCATAACAATCTATTATTACAAAGGGAGGCAAGATGGATCAGCCGGCTAGAATGTACCTCCCCGAAAGGGTTAAATGAACAATATAATTTGATATGCTTTCTTTAATGGTATAATGTATCTTGTTGTCCTCAGGTATTATAATTAGTGAGCTAACGGCATTGCCGAGGATCGTCGGCCGAATCGTTGATGGGTGAGTCCATCAAAACAGGAGTATCACTATAACACAGTTAAAAACTAAGCAAGAGTTCCTATTGCAACATAGATCGCATAGAGTGAGCTAGCAACTATTGTTGCCAAACAATTATAGATGGAAATCATTTAAATTTGCAACATTGTTATGAAACAAGTGGTTTAGATAGGCTGGTTCAGCATTTTCTCTTTATTTTTGCAGGTTAGGCCAAATGGAGCAATTTCCTGCATTTTAAGTCGTTTTGTAAATGTTTTATTGACACTATGTTCTTATTGTATTACTCTGATTTTTAGCACTAATGCACTTATACATGGATTTGGATACTTCAGAATTATCTACATAAAAGGAGAATCAAGTAAATAGTATTTTACCAATTGGGTTGAAGCGCTGCTATATTTAATTGTATGAAATATTTATTCACTGTTTTGTCTGTTTTACACTAAATGTTAACTATGTGAGAATAGTTTTTAACCTATTGCTGTTTTTAAGAATGGAAAAAATTTTACTGCACTAAGCAGCATTGATTGTACACAGATGTCGCATGATTAGGGGTAGCACAAGCGTTAAATGAAGTAACAACCCACTGAAGGTGTGATTGGCCACACAGGATTTAAATGTTGGATGTTTTGTTTGTTCCTATACACTTGATAAAGGGCTTGTCCCGAAACATGTTGTACACTCCCCAATAAACGGATTTTTTGCAGTTTGACTGCCGCCTTGGATCTGTTCCACATCTACACTACAGTTCTACTATGGGGAAGGTCCCCATAGGCTTGGCTAACTTTTTTTGATCGAAGGATATTCCTTCGATCGTTGGATTTAAATCCTTCGAATCGTTCGATTCGAAGGATTTAATCGTTCGATCGAAGGAATAATCCTTCGATCGTACGATCGCACTATTTGCGCTAAATCCTTCGACTTCGATATTCGAAGTCGAAGGATTTCAATTCCCAGTTGAATATCGAGGATTAATTAACCCTCGATATTCGACCCTTAGTGAATCAGCCCCGTAATTTCAACTTATGAATTCATTATAATCAATGATTTTAAAGAAAGCTATAAATATATTTGCTGTTTAATGCAGTATCTCTATGTTTTTTGCTATTGCCTTCATTGCACTACACTGTCCATTTTTCTTCCAGTTGTCTTTTGGTGTCTCATTTTCTGTTTACTTGCCATACAGTTTCTCTCACTTTTTCGTTTATTATACATGCTCTGCTTTCTCCTACACATAGGGGCCGATTCACTAACTTTGAGTGAAGGATTCGAAGTAAAAAAACTTCGAATTTCGAAGTTTTTTTTTGGGCTACTTCGACCATCGAATGGGCTACTTCGACCTTCGACTACGACTTCAAATCGAAAGATTCGAAGTAAAAATCGTTCGACTATTCGACCATTCGATAGTCGAAGTACTGTCTCTTTAAAAAAACTTCGACCCCCTAGTTCGCCATCTAAAAGCTACCGAAGTCAATGTTAGCCTATGGGGAAGGTCCCCATAGGCTTGTCTAACTTTTTTTTTGATCGAAGGATATTCCTTCGATCGAAAGATTATTCCTTCGATCGAAAGATTATTCCTTAGATCGAACGATTAAATCCTTCGAATCGAACGATCCGAAGGATTTAATCGTTCGATCGAAGGAATAATCCTTTGATCGTACGATCGCACTATTTGCGCTAAATCCTTCGACTTCGATATTCGAAGTCGAAGGATTTCAATTCCCAGTCGAATATCGAGGGTTAATTAACCCTCGATATTCGACCCTTAGTGAATCAGCCCCATAGATTTCTGCTCTCCCATTCTCTCACCCAGGCCAGGCTCTGGTTGTTCCCTTTTAAATATTATTATCATCCATTCATCCATTCTCTCTATCAATCAATGTTCTCCTTTAGCTGAACCCTTATTAATATACTTCTTCTCTCCCTATTAACCACCTCTATTTGTTCATTATACTGTAAATTCAGTTTTCTTCCTTTAAAATCATGCATTTTTACTTTATAAACTATCATACTGTTCCAAATATTTTATTCTGCTCAGCATCCCATGCCTTGCATTTCTGCACAGTACGTTGTTTCACTTTTTCTCTCATACTTTTCCCCACTCACTTTACATTCTATTGTTACTTTACAATATGATTCTATTATGATTGGCTGCAGAGCCAAAGTGTCTGATCAAGCAGTATGAGTGGCAGCTGAGTGCCATAGTGTCTGATCAAGTAGTAGAAGTGTCAAAGTGAAACATCCTCCAAACTTCATCATTCACTGACAACTTTGCAGGATTATAGATAACAGTACAAATGATATTAACATTGCAGATCAGAAATGGAAATTAGAGAAAATATGTAGCATGACTGTAAGCATGATTCTGACTACCAGTTGAAAAGTTGAAAAGTTAAATGAAAATAGTCATTAAGGATCTGAACTTTAGACCTGACATTCAATATTAATATTCATCCATGGCACACCTCAGCATTCTTGTGTAATGCAATATGCATCAAATGAATTGACGCTGGCGTTAAAGTCAATGGGCGTCCGGATATTGTGACATGTGGCGATTTTGGCACAAGCGACTCTTCGGACGTGCGTCCAAAATTTTTTGACGCAGGCGAATTCTCGCTGGCAAAATTTCACGGGAGATTTCACGCAAATTTATTCGCTGGTGGCGAAATGCGCATATTTGCTGCAAATTCACGACAGCCACATTTATTCACCCATCACTAGTTATCAAGGAAGGTCATCTCCCATAGACTCCATGTTATTCAAATAATGCAAATTTGTAAAACTGTTTTCCTTTTTCTCTGTAAGAATAAAAATGTACCTTGCACATGATCCAAACTAGTATATAATTAATCCTTATTGGAAGAAAGAACAACCTTTTGGGTTTATTTATGTTTAAATGATTTTCTAGTAGACAGTGTTTAAAGATCAAAATTACAGAAAGATCCATTATCCAGAAAACCCCAGGTTCTGAGCATTCTGGATAACAGGGGCCCCATACCTGTTTATTAAATAATGAGGGGTAATATAGAATATGCTGGAGTTGTACTGTGTTATGACACACAATACACAGACAGGGTGCTGTGTTTGGAGAAAGTAAAGTGGCAGCCAAGAAAAGTCATACACACAGTTTAATTTTGGTGTCCCTACAGGCCACATACTTCCTATCTATGCATACTTGGCATCAACGATTCATTAGAAAGACATGGAAATAGCACAATGACTTTGCTTTAAAGTGGCTGAGATCAGAAAGTGTTGGTGGGTGAGGCTTAGTATATCAGTAGGTGTGGAGTATAATTGTAGGAGTGGCTTATATTTAGCACTCCGCATTAGATGCAGCGCACATAGAATAATTCTGCTTTTTTTCACCCAGATGCAAGCACTGGACTTGAACCATTCCATAAAAACTAGGAGCCAAGTTAGTGGAACAGGTGGATGAAGTATCTGGAACTCACAACCACATCCTTTTCCATGGTGAATTGCATTGCATGGCAAATACATTGTGTACATAAATCCCACAATAAAATTTTGTTCTAACACTATCTGGCCATCTTTTCAGTATGCTGGAAAATGTCTGCTCCTTCTCAACTAAATAAAGTGGTCTACAAATGTTTATAAATATAGTCATTTAGCTATTAAAGCAATGATAGACTAAAACTAGAAAAGATAAAAAATATTGCATAAAGAATACATTTATTTTGTACTAAACATTTGTACTTTATATGATAATGTACCCAAATACCAAATCAAGCTAAACTTTCTGTTGTCTGCTTACAACATGCTTTCTAATCATAATGCCTAGTTATTATGATAATCTCTATGTAATGAAATTACATTTCAGTTATATGATTATAAAATAATTGTATTGTCAAGTTTATAGTGTATCTTGAAATCCCTTAAATTATTAATCAAATGTTTGTCATGCAATTATGAAACAACAGTAAGTTTACATTGTTCATCTCCCTTCACTAACACTAAAGTGGGTCAGCTAGCTGTGTATGCAAGGACCTTAAACAGCACTCATATGGGTTAAATCAAGGAATAGACTTTCACCACCCGTAGAGCTTTAAGTTAACGAGTTGTACTCCTGTATTCACATTAAAGTTTAAATAGCTCCAATAAAGTGAGTTCATATACAGTTTAGGTTTAAAAGTGACTTCATGACTTTGCAGATTCTTTTGCAACACAATGCTTATGTTTTCAAAAATGTAAAAAAAGCCAACATACTGAAACTTAGAAGCATCATGCTGTGTACAGTTAATATTAACTCTCAAAAGATTATTACATTTTTGTAAAAAGAATATGTTTTATATTTACATTCTAAAACACCAACATTTTCTGCAGCAGTTTACAGCATGTTTTTGTATTTATTTACTTATTTACCACCACAAGTAAACAAGGCAGAAACACAAACAAGAATACAGTTATAAACTAGACAGTGAGAATAAACACTTATGTACGAAGAACTAACAATCTATTAGGAAGACTGACAGAAACAAAATGGAAATGCAAAGAAGTCTATAAGCAAGGGGTGTGATGATTCAGAGGAAGTGGTTCCTAAGGAGTTGTGTTTGAGAATAGAGATAGAGTGGAAGCTGTCCTGATGCAAAGTGTAGAGCATTCCAGGTATGGGAAAACATTTTTTATATGTCAATGCTTTTTAATCACAGATACATATCACTTTCCATGTCAAACTTGCAAACTAATTGACTGTATTGTTAAACCCATTTCAAAATTATGGGGTGCATATATCTAGGGTCAAATAGTTTATCCCTGGCCTGGAAACGCCACAAATTCACCCATCACTAACAGTAACACAAAAAGTGGTTTAAAGTAATTAAAATATAGGGGGTTATTTATCAAAGGTCCAATTTTTGAATTTATGTGATTTTTTTTTACTCTAATACATTTGAATGTACTCACAACTCGAATGGGAGGTTATTTATGAAAAAACGTGAATGTCTAATATTCTATCTAATAGTCCTGACCCAAAAATTCAAATAAAATTCGAATCAAAATTCGAATTGAGTTTTCCTCCAAATGTCAGGAAGGCAATTAACATATTCTAATGGTTCAACGAACCTCTGCCATTGACTTGTAAATGAAATTGGCAGGTTTTAGGTTGCAAATATTAGAATTCAACTGTTTCCATGGTCAAGGTGTGATAAATCTCACATTTGAATTTTCATTCGAGTTGGTGCTTTTAATTTAAAATTTGTGAGTTTTAACACAAAAAATTTTGAAAAATTCAAATTCAAATTTACCATTTGAACCTTAATAAATCTACCCCATAGTGTACTGTACTATGCACTAGTAAAAATTATGTGCTTGCTTTAGAAAGACAACTATAATTTATATAAATAGGCTACTATATAGCCATAGGGGCACCCATTCAAGCTGAAAAGGAGAAAAGGTACAGGTTACTTAACAGATTAGTTCTGTAATAGAATACAATGGGATTCTACAGAGTACATCTGTTATCTGCTATGTAACATGTGCTTTGAATGGCTGTCACAATGGCTACACAGCAACTTGTTTACATAAACTATGGTAGTATTTCTAAAGCAAATACACCAGTTGTACCAGTTCAGGGCAACAGTACATTACAGTATATTTAAACTATTTTAAAACACGTATGTATTTTGGTATTACTGTTCCTTTAAGCTTTGAATGGCTTGCTATGTCCAGAGATGTCTTTGTCTGGCTAAAAATCCACCAGTACCAGCAGTGTCAGAGGTTTTTCGCTTTTCCCTCCTGGCCAATAAAAGTTGGCAGAGAAAATAGTACCCATCAAACATGAAAGAAACCCCAAATAGTTTTAGAAAAGTATAATCCCACCAGTAGAAACATTGGGTTTGGGTGCCAACGCCAAGACATCAGCTAAAGTGTAAGTTGAGTGCTTGTAAAAATCATTGTAGCATATAGACTTGCACTCAAAAAACATTCCAAAAATATAGGGCAAAAGTAAAAAAAAGTACAAATGTGTTTCTTTAAATAGTGTGAAAAACAGTCTGAAACATTTCATGTCCATCTGACCCTTAGGCTTTGACTTAGAACCAGAGGGTACCAGATGTGCTGCAAAAATGTTTGAAACTAATCACTTTTCTCTTTTATTAATAAAGTATCCTTAGAAAGAAAATTTTAAAAAATATGCCATATGATTAGTTTGCGGATAACACAGAAAATGTAAATGTATATAAACTCACAATATACCATATACCCTATGAATATTGTTTATAAATACTCTTTTACTTTCACTCTGATAACCAATCCATTTTTTTGGAATAGTTTTCAGTTTTATTGATGCAAAAAGTAGTAATTGTATCTATTTTCTTGAAAGTATTATGTGAAAAAAGAGAACAGTAGAAAATATATCTTCAGATAGCAGCAAGTTGGATATGTTATTTATTTAAAACCCAAGAATCCTATTGACTTTTGTGTTTGGATCATACTATTTCCCTGGGTAATGCATTTCCAATCTTAAAACAGCTGTTTGAATAATCTAAAAAATAGCATAATATTACTATTATTTTTTATTTCATTTTGTCTTCAGAGTAGCAGTGCAGTAAGTGCTGACTATAATTCTCTTAGCAGATTCTAAAACACAGATTATAGCAAGCGAAATGAAAAGCAGGGAATATAATACACTTTCTAACTCTTTATCCCACTCAGAATCATATACCAAGATGACAACGCAGTGACTGTGAACACAGAATATTTTTTTCTGTTTTTTTTCTTCAAGAATACAAATAGTATATATTTTATAAAATGGTCTAAATACTTGAGAAACCTATACTTGGTTGTGTTTCCATGAACTGGACTGCCAAGTAAATTTAAATGCTAGCACTACATCAATGTAAAGTTTGTTTAATATACTACACATAAATTCCCCTTTCCTGGTAGGACAAGCAAGGGAACAAGGCCTCTTTGGCACCCTTGCCTTGCAATCACTATTTCCACTATTCACTATTTATTTAATACTTCAAATGCAATACAATTTTTAATTAATTGTTCTCCCATTAAATAATGGGCATTTAAAGACCATATATAGCGATATATGTAGCGACCTATTTATCAAAATTTGAATTTGTGTAATTTTAGAGGTTTTTTTCTACTTTGAATTAACGCACAATTAAAAAAAGTGAACTTATTTATTTAAAAATCCAAAAACATAATGAATAAAACTGTGGAAAAAGTGAATACATTGAATTCATATTTTATTCATCATTAGTAGTGAGTTTACAAGTTTGAAAAACTCAAATAATTATATAAATAGTTTACATTTTGGCTAGGACAGCTCCCATTGACGTCTACATGACACCCAAGGTTTCAGATGCAGAAGTTTTATATTTACTCACAAGGAATTCAAATGAATCATTTTTAGTGTAAAAAAATAGGAATTGTGGAAAAAACACTGGAAAATATCCCCAACGGTATAAAGAAGAAATCCATTAAATTTTAGTTAGGTATCTGCGTTGTTGCTATACTTCACATTATGGGCCTGATGTGTCAATGCTTGAATTTTTTTTTCTCTAAAAAAAAAATCACGAATTTTAGTTATTTTTCAAAAACTCCCATTTTTGTTATTTATTAAGTGCAAAAAGCATGAATAACTTAAAAGTAAAATATTGGCATGTATGGGGCCAATATTTGAAAATTCTGATTTCCTTTTTTTCGTGAATCATTTTTTCTCTAAAAATTCATGTTTTTTATTTCTTTAAAACTCTAAAAATTGATTTAAGTGTAAAAACCAAAAACCATAAAAAACTATAATACAAAACTTCACCAAGTAAAAGCAGTTGAAATCCCATAGAAGTCTAGAAGTCAATGGTAGCTGCACTTATGCTAATGGACATTTTTGTAACATTCAGAGTTTCAGTAATGATTTATCAAAAATCGAGTTTTAGGTTTTTTTGAGGTTAATTTGAGGAAAAATGCAGTGAAAAAACACAAGTATGAATATACTTGAGAATATTCTTTGTAACCTTGAATAGTCACTATTCACTAAAGAATTTTTTCTTATATAAGCAAGCATTCAAGAAAAAAGTTGCATGAGTTCTGCATTTATTCCTTGTGCACGTTTTTTTTCATGAAATCACATTTTTGATAAATCAGCCCCGTAGAGTTTTTCAGATTTTTTTTGCTCGTAATTGTCCAAAAAAACATTTTCAGAGGTTTTGAGGATATTCTTTTTTTTTTTTTTTTGGATCGTTCAGCATATTTTTTCATTAGTGCTTTTTATATTCGGACCTTTTAATAACTTTCATGACATTTGTGGTTTTATAGAAATAGAGTTTAACCACTTTGATACCACTAAAATTTGACCTTTATTAAATGGCCCTCCATCAGTTTGCAAGGTCATATAGAAGTTAATGGGCTTTGTCCTAGACAAAATTTATGTGGTTTATTCAAGTTTTTCAAGTTTTTGGATTTTTTTTAAACCCATTAAAAATGATGAATAAACTACCAATGTGATGTTTTCAATTTTTTAAAATAGTTTTATCCATTCACTTTTTCACAGGTATTTAAAAAAAATTAAGCTAACATTTGAGTATTATAATATTCCAAGTTTAGAAAAAAATATGAAAAACTTTAAAATGCAAAAAGTCCATAAATGTGATTACAGAGGGTACAATTTTTTAAAAATGCAGCATTAAACATAATTGTTCAGATGGGGATTAGCAAACCTTTTTTGGCCTGCATGGTTTAATAGAAAAATTCATGGTTTCTCCACTGACAAAAAGTCACATTTTGTTTTAACAAATAAAAAAATAAAAAAAATAAGACAAAAAAACTGTTTTGATCCGGTCCAATCCAACAGAACAGACTAACCAGTCCTCCCTCTATCTGCCTAAAGAGCTGTTTGGGTGCTATGTTTGGAGAAAAAAAATTAATGATGGGGAACCTTTTTTTAAAAAAAACTTCAAAATTCGACCATCGAATTGCATTACTTCGATATTCAAAGTCGAAGTTTTTTTTTGATCGAATATGTCCATATTCGGTCGAAGTAAAATCATTTGATCAATCGTAGAAATCGATTTAATCGATCGATCAAACGATTTTCAGAAAAAACTTTTGACTTTTTAAAACGTATCCAAATTTTGGCTATAGGTTCTAGGAGGCCCCCATAGGCTAACATAGCAATTTGGCAGGTATAAGGTGGTGAAGTGTCGAAGTCAAAGTTTTTTCAAAGAGACAGTACTTCAAAAATTCTAATTTCAAAGTTTTTTCAATTCGGATCGAATTTAGGCCTATTTGATGGTCGAAGTACCCAAAAATTACTTTGAAATTCGAACTTTTTGAATTCAAAATTTCCCTTTGACTCTAAGTAAATGTGCCCCTGTGTGTTTCGTGGATATGCCATAATCACATCATCAATGGTTTTCTTGCATTAATGGTTTATTTTTATTTTTTTTACTAAACTACAGTAAGACCTGTGAGTATGGATTTCCTCTAATATATGGGAAAGTAGATGTATCAGGAAAAAACATTTGGGTCATAAACATGTGCAGCATAAGTAGATACAGTAGATACTGATAGCATGTAAAAAGCTAATGCTTAATTTTCATTCAAAAAGCTCAGAATTATGTAAAGCCCACCTCCCATAGACTCCATGTTATTCAGATAATCCAAATTTTGAGAAATGATTTCCTTTTTCTCTGTATTAATGAAAAACAGTACTTTGTACTTTATCCAAACTAATATACAATTAATCCCCATTAGAGAAAATCCAGTCTATTCGGATTTAATTTTTTACAAAAACTGTTAAACTGAAAATCTATATTTCATATTATTATTACTAATTTAATGTCTATTTCCAGTTTACTTTACATAGCACAAATAAAAGTCCTAGCTGAAAATACTTCTGTGTTTTATTTTCTAGCCACCTGAATTATATGAACCAATTGACTGAGTTTTTTTGATGTGCTGTCTGACATATCAAAAAGTAAATTGTGTTTATACAGTAGAAACATTTTTACATCTAATTGAGTTACATAGAAAATAAATATATAATTTAAAATATATAAGTTCTTAAATTCCTATCACTTCCAGTGGAAGTTGAACTTTTTGTAATATATGATATCCCAAACTGAATATCTTGACAGTAACATAGTCTAAAATAAAGTCCGACAGCGAACCAAATCCATGACAAACCAAGGTTGTACAGAATGCAAAAATGGCTACATCTATAATTCTCTAATTGTACATAGTGTCAAGCATCTGTCTCAGTGTACTTATCATTTCAGCAAATGATGAGTCATGCTTACTGATACTAAATTATTAGAAATAAAAAGAAAAATAGAACTCCTTCTTTGTCTTGTTAATTCACAGAGTATTGAGAAATTCCTTTGTACATATTTTTACACTGTAATATCTAAACAACAATACTAACTACATTAAAACTATTTTTTATAGAGTGTTCCAAAATAGATATGATTCCAGAGTGAATGAGCAATTAAAATATGTTGGCAATTTGTGCATACTGTTCTGCTGCACATTGACTACAGTATGTGCCTGGTCTAGAATAAAAGACAAACCGGTGATTTTCCTGGCTGAGCCACAGGGGGTTATTTGGGTCTGGATTATTTTTGTGTGATCCAGTTCCAGTGGTCCTGGGCATATGGGATTTTTTGTGTTCCCATGTCCTGTATCCTGAGTTGCTTTGATTATGTGGTCCCATCCCACACTTCACCCTGTATTTAACTGTAAGTATACTTACTGATTGCTGTCAATGATGCTCACTTGTTAGCTGTAGTGGGTCCATCTGGGCATGAGCCAGTACTGTCTTCCTGGTACACGTATGTGCACAGGCAAAACATCATGCATCCAGATCCAGTGGTGCATCTATACTGATGCTGTGTGTATTTATTCTGACATTGTGTACTTAATGACACCTGCACCGTGAAGCTCTTGGGCCTATTTTAGGATGCTTCCCAAGCCACTCAGTGCTTGATTATCAAGTTTGCTACCTTTTATCACTATGTTATTGGTTTCCTGTTGTGATCTTGCTAGAACTCTGCCTGCCTCAACCTCTGCCTGCTTTATTTATGAACCTCTGCTGCCAGCCCTGACTTCAGCCTGCCTTAACTATGCTACCAGATTTCCCTACAGTACCTCACCAGCCTCTATGAACTAGCTAACCTCCTTGTTCAATCCTCAGGGGAGTCTTGACCTATGTGAGCTGCTTGTGGGCTTGATTTCTTAATTACATCAAGACTCCATCTGAAGTTTGATACTTCCATACTTCTACCTGTTCTGAAATCTGACCTTTTTCACATATTTGTTATTCACCTGCCACCTCCCCTTACCTCTGGCCTGTTACATAGTCTTCTTATTTGTCTTTTGCATGTCCCAACGTATTATTTTGCAGGTTTGTAACTCGGCCTTCCATCTATACTGAGCGTACAATAAATGTAGCCATTATTCAGTCTGCTGAAATCTCTTGAATCCGTCAATCTCTGCCACTTGAAGTTACAGATAGGGTTATCATCTGTTTGGTTTTGACCCAGACAGACCAGTTTTTAGAAGGACTGTCTGGGTCAAAACTGCCTGCCTGGTTTTCCAAATTTAGAAAACCATATAGAATTCTTATAGATTGAAGCCATGTGGTATCCCCACCTCCTAATTACACTACCCTACCTCTGACTTCACCCATACTGCCTGCGATATCAATGCCCCACCTCTGGATGCAATTTCCTGCTGTCCCCATTTACACTGGTGAGGCTTAAGTGTTTATGTGGGTAGGGAATTCTACTTATTTAACATTATGATTAATAATAATGGCTCCTGGCTTCCCTGATCTCAAAACTGCACTGTTTTCCCTGTTTTTTTCTACTTAGGTTACATAGTTACAAAGTTAAAGCTGGAATAAAAAAAAGTTCAATCTCTCCCAATGAACCTCAGTGCACATATCACCATACCAGAGGCCACCCCTTTAGACTAGAAGAAAAGAACTTTCATTTGAAGCAACATAGGTTGTTCTCCACAGTCAGGACAGTGAGGTTGTGGAATGCACTGCTTGGATGGCTTGGATGATTTTTTGGACAGCCATAATATCAAAGGCTATTGTGATACTAAACTCTATAGTTAGTATAGGTATGGGTATATATCATTTGTGTGGAAGTAGGGAGAGGTGTGTGTATGGATGTTGGGTTTTCATTTGGAGGGGTTGAACTTGATGGACTTTGTCTTTTTTCAACCCGATTTAACTATATAACTATGTAACATATATGCACATACTGTACTTATACAGATCTATCTATATGCTCACATGTATTAACTATACTGTATATACCAATATCTATACTAACTAGCTGTAAATCTTAATATTACAATAGCTTTGGATATTATGCTTGTGCAAGAAATGTTCCAATCCATTCTTAAAGGCTTTCATAGAATCTGCCATCACAACATCACCGAGAAGGTCAGGCAACATCCTCACTGCCCTGACCATGAAGAACTATTTGAGACCAAATTTAGCTGCTTATGTAATTTTCACTTTTTCCCCATGATCTTCAAGCTTGGTTTTTTATTTATGCTGGAGCTGCATTAGTTTGGTTCTTGAACTCCAATTATCTAAAATAAATCTGTATTAAAATCCATGTGTCAGGTCATTTTGCACGTTATACAACAGAACTTTGTTGGAAGTTGAACAAAAAAGGTATAATTGTAAAGCAGGACATCATCTTCTTTCCTTTTGCTACTGAATAAATGTTACTTTAAACACTTTGCAAATATGACATGCACAATAGCATCTGTTTTGTTTTTGTTTTTAACAATCAATTATTTTTGTTTTTAACAATCTCTGTGCATTTCAAACTTATACTTTTGTTGTTGTCCTTTCTTCCTAGCAAGCGGTACTACAGAGTGTTTTTTTTACCTGATAAAAGATTTTTTTGTATTATAACCTACATGTGAAAATTCAGCAAATAATTGTGCAGTGCCTAGAATTACAAATAACAGCTTGAACCCAAATCACCACAGTGCAAAATCATTTATTAAGCAGAACAGTATATTGATTTTGGAGATCACGTAGCTGGGTTTAAAATCCTGTCATTACCGTATTCACTTTAAACTACATTTTTTACACTGACTCCATCCCATAATTTGGTGGTATAACTTACAATAATTGGGTGTTTCAAAATAAATAACACAACTTTTGACTTTAGTTATTTTAATGGATAATTTCAGGGATAGCAATGGATGGCATACACCACACAAAGAGAAATACACAGCTTTACAAATACACCATTTCCCAGAATAAATCATTTTACACTGCTTAATAAATAAGACCCTAAAAATTTCACACTGCTTTATGTCAGTATTAGAGCATATTAAAATATTTTACAATCTATGAGTTGTAACATTATAGAACTGCATTTGTTTGTCTTGCTCAGTATATGAAATCTAACACACTGTTTATGAAACCAAAAAGCTAAATTTTAAGTTGAGTATCCTACAATAGTTTACCATAATTCAGGGAAAAACGTACTTCATGCTTTCTTATTTTCTTCCATAAGCCTATTCTATGCATTTAAAATGTCATGGACAACACTGCCACTTTGAGGAAATATAATGGATTCTGCTTATGATTCTAAATGATGATAGTGTGTTACTGACAAATATATATACATTGTCATTAGTTAAATATGGAAATATTATATGATTATTTTACAGATATCAGATAGAAGTTTTACATAGGTAGGTAGAACAATCTTGGAACAATGTATGTAATAGATTACAGTTTACATTATAAGCTCCATGCAGTCTCATAATGATACAGAAAAGGGAATTGTGTTTAGATCATTCAGCCATAATTCCTGTTTCAACTATCAAATGTAAACAAAAGCAATGATCTCCTTTTATTGTGAGATTTTCTGGAAAAAGAACACGCCCACAAAATATTGAAAGTCTCAAAACTCAATGCCACCTCCAGTTTATTAACAATTTAAGGGCAGAGTTATCAAAATCTGGGAATTCTTCAGGAATCATGAAGAAATACTAGTCATTCAAACATTGCTGGAGTTGATATAACTGATTAAACTAATTATCCATTATTTTAATCTATTTTATTATTATTGGTAAGCATTTATTATGGCCATTCTTCTGAATTCAGTCAATTATTGATTGATATATATTGTTGTCCATCCATAATATAAATATATAAGTATATAAATACTACAGTAGGCTTTGTGCAAAGTTGGTTTGTAATAATGTCAAGTGGAGTTAATGAATATTTGCTATGAAAAAGACCACATTATACGGCATAACCATTTTTGTATATCCCGACTGTGAATATTTTAATGTGTTTAAAGGTAATAATTTTAACAAAGGCAATCACATTTATTTTATCTCTACATTTTTTACATGAGAACCACTGTAGAGAGAATGTGTAAACATTAAACCTTACACTTTTAGTGAGGTATATGATTGCAATATAATTGTTATGTTTTATTGATGGTATGGCATATGTTCAAATCATTTTTTAGATTTAGCTATTGATAATGTATACTTTTGGAACTAATTATTCCCCTGCCTTCTGGACACAATTAGCCAAGCTAAATTAGCAACTAACATTTATCCTTGTTCAATATATATTGGTTTGCTAAGCAGTGGCAACCATTCTTTTAAAATGTATTTGCTTTCTTGTATAGCTGGCTGAAGCTGAGGCAACACGGCCAGACAACAGCTAAAGAATAAAATACACAGTGAATAGCATATGGTTCAAATTCCTCCTGCTAACTGGGTTTAGGTAGTTAATGGCAAATAAAAGCAAATGTAAGGCAAGAAGTTTAAAAAATACTTATACTGGCACTTATCTGAAATGCTATACTTCCTGGGAAACTTGTAAGACAGATTTGCTTTCAGTGATACATAATATTACTTTTCTGAAAAACTGACTTGGTATGTAAGTGCTGGATAAGTTATAACTTTGAACAGTATTCTAAGTGCTCTCTAAAAGATAACATTTTGGTTGAGTATTAAACCCCATCCACCTATATTCCAACTTGATGCACCTTCTAAGTATTTGTCTTTCTTACAGATCAATTGGTACCAAGTAGTGATGGGTGAATATTTTCACCAATAGACTCCAATATATTTAAAAAAAAAAATTGCATGGCTTGGAAAGTGTTTCAGGACACTTTCCAAGTGGACCAGGAGGGGGTTGGAACTACGAGAAGGGTAGGTATCCAAGATGTGGTTTTGGGGTGCATCAGGGCTGGCAATGTGGAGGGAATCAGGACTGTGAGTCCGGAGGGGGGTGAGACTGCAGGCCAGGCAGCATGGGACAAAATTGGTGCTGTGGGCTGAGAGGAGATAACTGTGGAGAGGATTGGAACTGCAGGCAGCGAGGGGATCCAGGTTGTAGGCTGTGACCAGATCAGGGCAAATAGCAGGGAAGGAATCAGGGCTGCCAACAGGGAGGGGATGGGGGCTGCTGGCTGGTAGGAGATTGGGACTGTTGAACTAGAGGGGATGAAGGCTATGGTCTGGGAGGAGATTAGGGCTGGTAACAGGGATAGGATAGGGCTGTGTGCCAAATGTGCCAGAATGATATCAGCAAGAGTACCTTGCATATCTGTCCAGTCTAGCTTCAGGCTGAAAGTGCCAGTGGCACCTGAGAGTTAAGGTTTTTGGCAGGAAGAATGAGTATTGAGCACTGTTTTGTGACTATATTTGACCCGAAAAGTACAAAAATAAAAATGGATGCTTCTATTACATGTTGATTAGCAACTTTTAGTCCAATGTGAAATTTTATGGTATACGGGATGTCTTCTTTAGATACAGCTACTGTTTTGATTCTGACTAGTGGCTCATATTAATGACAAATCGTAAGCAATTTTGGTATGAGGCATGGATTTGCAGCAATTTGAGACATCATTGAATTTTTTCACCATGAAAAAAACACAGCACTTAACAGACTCCAATGTATTTTGCACAAAATGTTGCCACAAAAAATCCCATTGTCTCCAATGAAAATAGGCAAGACATTAAAATAAAATGTTGATTCCACTGTATTTAATGTGAACAAAAGTAGTAGTAAACTACATGCATGTTGTGTAAAAAATAAACACAGCAAAAGCTGCCCAATGACTATATGACCACCATGTGTTTTGCAAATTTTCACACCTTTGCAAATTTCCACCAGATTCTCAATTTTTTTTAGCGAAGCAAAATAGCTTATAACTACTTATTGATTAATAACCACAGCAAACTAAGGCTGTGAACATTACAAAACGCACACCCAGTCTAGGCTAGCCACCAATGAAGAAATGGTTTTGCTGGTTCCCATAGAAACTCTGCTCTAGCTGTCAGCTCCTATTTTTTTATCTCTTATCCTCCTCTCCTGAGCTCAGTTTAACCACTTTCTTTTTTAGTATCCATTAGAGTCTATTTACATTATTTTCTTGGCAAAACTCGGTGAAACGCAGCAAAATTTCACTCATACCTAGATATATGCATTACAAATTATGGTGCTTGGATGGGGGAGATGTGCCCAACTTATATACATGATAGGAAAGTATAGGGTTTACAAGTCCTTTAAGCTTAATAAATATAATAAAAATATAATGTGTTACCTCTAAATTAGGCAAAAGAAATGAAAGATGAAAGATGAAGACTTAAGTATAAAAGAACATAAAGTAACATGACATATACAATAACTAGAATGATATATAGTTATTTTAAGATGATTGTAACATCTACTTTGTTTCTTAGTAAATCAGTTGACTTTGGATTGACAATAACAGAAAATATTTAGGAGGATGCAAAATGCAAAATTGCTTTTTCAAAACCAATCCTAGTTTTTGGGTACCATGGGTATCCTTCTTCTACACACTTGCTTGTAAACATAAAGCAAGTCAAAATTAGCTATTATTTATTTACTATCACTAGTATTCCTCATTACAGTAGCTAAACTGACTACACTGCTGAGGATAGAATACCAAGAAAAATCAGCAAATGAAGTTGTGAAGCCTGTACTTCTATTAGTAAAGTTGTGTACAGTCTTGTGGGGAAGGGCCTTATTTAATTATTTCTTCAGTGTTGACACTGTACTGTTATTTCCCATATGTACAGTTTGTCTTTGTTAATTTATGTCAAAAGACTGCATCCGCTGTCTGATACTATATAAATACATTTAATCATATGTACATGTTGGAGAAAGTAAGTGTTTAGTTGCTCCATAAAGTGACTTGGGGAAAAGAAAATGCCAGTTGTATACATATGGCTATGCAAATCATGAAGCTGCTGATCTTAATGGTCTACGATAGAAATCTAGGAAATGCATAAGAACCATAAGAACCCTTTAACTAAGGAAAGAAACTTCATATTAAAGGTGACTTCTACTAAATTTCTACTTTTTTTCTACTAAGTTTCTACATTTTTCCTATTTGTTCCCAAATTATGCCAGGTGTATTTCTGTTCAATATATTATTATTATTTATTATTAAAATGTATTTTAGAGTGTCAACATAATTTGTAGAGCTGTAAGATAAATCACATGCATAACATACATAGAACATACAGAATTACATACATAGTGACCAGTACGAGTACAAAAGGTCAGGAAGGTTTTGTGCAAAAGAGCTTACAATCTAAAAGGGGAAAGGAATGAGACACACGGTGTGGTGTGGGCAAGATCAGAAATAAACAGGTGAGTGATGTAGCATATGATATTGCATTTGGTAGCTAAAAAGAATGAGGGTAAGCTTCTCTAAATAAATGTCTTTTAAGAAAGATTGGGAGAAAGTCAGACAGACTGTGGGTGAGAATTCCAGATGAGGGGTGCAGCCCTTGCAAAGTCTTGAATGTGAGCATGTAAGTAGGTAATAACAGAAGAAATAAGGAGCAGGTCAGTAGTTGAGTATCTAGAGATGAGATGAAGTCAATGGGCATTTTTACTTATGACGACTTTTTAGTCCTAATAGTTAAATTGGGTTGAAAAAAAGACAAAGTCCATCAAGTTCAACCCCTTCAAATGAAAACCCAACATCCATACACACATCCCTCCATACCTTCACATAAACTATATATACCCATATCTATGTCCCCTCACAAGTGCTTTTTTTTCCAGAGAAAATAACCTCAACCTTAACAGTGATAATTTAAGTCTTTCATCCCTCTAACCAGTTTAGTTGCACGTCTCTGCACTCTCTCCATCGCATTTATATCCCTCTTAAGGACTGCAATCCAAAACTGCACTGCATAAAGAGGCATAATTATGTTTTCATTCCTTGAGTCAATGCCCTTTTTTATGCAAGACAGAACTTTATTTGCTTTAGTAGCCACAGAATGACACTGCCCAGAATTAGACAACGTGTTTTCTACAGAAAACCCTAGATCCTTCTCATTAAAGGAAACGCCCAACACATTATGCACATAATGCATTAGTCAATGGGCGTTTTTTCTTATGGTGACTTTTCTCTCCTCATGCATTAAAGTCAATGGACATTATTTCTTATGGGCACGGAAAAATCTGCATATGGCAACATTCAGAATTTCTTCGTGAATCTATGGCTGGCAAATAAATTCACTCATCGCTATAGTTAACTATAATAGATATTTCCTAAACATTTTAGGGAGGTTTAATTTAAGGTAGCATTGTGAGATCCAAGTAGAAATAGCGGACAGGCAACAGGAGACCTGAGTTAAGAGCTCTGGTTGAGATCAGGAGAGGAGAGCTAGGTCTGAGTATTGTCAGCATAGAGGTGGTATTGGAAACCATATGCATTGATTAGTTTGTTGATTGAGGAAGTATAGAGTGAAAATAATAAGAGGCATAGGACAGACCCTTGAGGAACCCCAACAGAAAGGGGCAGGGCGAGATGATATGCTGAATGGTCGAAATTGTCTGAAAAAAAACACTTAATATATGGTATTTAGTGATATCATTTTTTTACAAAGCATGCACATACATTTTCAAGTCAATATGTCTTCAAGGTTTTAAATATCATCATACGTAATCATTTTGGGCTTTTGGCATTATAAAATACACAAAATTGTCTTTTTAATCATTATTTCTGCAATCATACGACAAGGTCTTAATTCACATGGAGGAACAACAATGGATTTTATAAATAGGTCATTGTTTTACACAAACTTTTGCACCTTCGTACATTTTTCAATACATATAGGGGCAGATTCACTAAGCTCGAGTGAAGGATTCGAATGAAAAATACTTCGAATTTCGAAGTATTTTTTTGGTACTTCGACCATCGAATTGGTTAAATTCGTTCGAATTCGAACGAAATCGAACGAATCGAACGAAAAATCGTTCGACTATTCGACCATTCGATAGTCGAAGTACTTCCCCTTTAAAAAAAACTTCGACCCCCTACTTCGGCAGGTAAAACCTACCGAAGTCAATGTTAGCCTATGGGGAAGGTCCCCATAGGCTTGCTAACCTTTTTTTGATCGAAGGATTTTCGTTCGATCGTTGGATTCAAATCCTTCGAATCGTTCGATTCGAAGGATTTAATCGTTCGATCGAACGAAAAATCCTTCGATCGATCGATCGAAGGATTAGCGCTAAATCCTTCGACTTCGATATTCGAAGTCGAAGGATTTCAATTCGAGGGTCGAATTTCGAAGTATTTTTTACTTCGAAATTCGACCCTTAGGGGCCGATTCACTAAGCTCGAGTGAAGGATTCGAATGAAAAATACTTCGAATTTCGAAGTATTTTTTGGGTACTTCGACCATCGAATGGGCTACTTCGACCTTCGACTACGACCTTCGACTTCGATTCGAACGATTCGAACGAAAAATCGTTCGACTATTCGACCATTCGATAGTCGAAGTACTTTCCCTTTAAAAAAAACTTCGACCCCCTACTTCGGCAGATAAAACCTACCGAAGTCAATGTTAGCCTATGGGGAAGGTCCCCATAGGCTTGCTAAACTTTTTTTGATCGAAGGATTTTCCTTCGATCGTTGGATTAAAATCCTTCGAATCGTTCGAACGATCGAACGAACGTTTAGCGCTAAATCCTTCGACTTCGATATTCGAAGTCGAAGGATTTCAATTCGAGGGTCGAATTTCGAAGTAGTTTTAACTTCGAAATTCGACCCTTAGTGAATCTGCCCCTTAGTGAATCTGCCCCTAAGGGGCAGATTCACTAAGCTCGAGTGAAGGATTCGAATGAAAAATACTTCGAATTTCGAAGTATTTTTTTGGTACTTCGACCATCGAATTGGTTAAATTCGTTCGAATTCGAACGAAATCGAACGAATCGAACGAAAAATCGTTCGACTATTCGACCATTCGATAGTCGAAGTACTTCCCCTTTAAAAAAAACTTCGACCCCCTACTTCGGCAGGTAAAACCTACCGAAGTCAATGTTAGCCTATGGGGAAGGTCCCCATAGGCTTGCTAACCTTTTTTTGATCGAAGGATTTTCGTTCGATCGTTGGATTCAAATCCTTCGAATCGTTCGATTCGAAGGATTTAATCGTTCGATCGAATGAAAAATCCTTTGATCGATCGATCGAAGGATTAGCGCTAAATCCTTCGACTTCGATATTCGAAGTCGAAGGATTTCAATTCGAGGGTCAAATTTCGAAGTATTTTTTACTTCGAAATTCGACCCTTAGTGAATCTGCCCCTAAGAGTAACACAAATAACTGAATATGAGTAAGCATTATTATAACATGCAAATAATTCTCAGAAGAATAGGCAGAGGTGGGAAGGGTGAGTCCTTCAGGCAGGAGCTATTAGTGCATATGGGACACGGAGGGGGACAGGATCAGGGAGATGATGGCAAAGAGTATGGAACAGGACTGGAAAGCAGAGCAGGGCTGGAGCAAGTTTCAGAAAAGGCAATGCCAAAGTGCTCAGAAAGACCAATGCCCTGGCACTGGTGGTGAGAAAAGCTGGCCTTATATCAGGCAGGGTCAGTTCTGATTGGCTGGCCCCAACCCAGCAATTAGGCTGCTGCTGGAAATACAATGCAAAGGCCAGGTAATCGATAATGAGAAAGCCTGCTAGCTGATCACCCAGCATTAGCATGGATAGGGCATAGAGCCAGAAACCCTAAGTTTGCTGGCTAAAATCCCAGTAGAGCCTTAGACTAATGGTCTGGTATACTGGAAATCCAAATACTGTCTTGTGACAGCAGAGAGCACTTTTGTTCTGTATTCTTTGAAAACTTCAATATGGTGAGACTTTGATTTACTGTTTTTTTACTTTAGTATGGAACTTGTGCTGCGCTTATTTTGTCTGCTGTGAAAATAAAACATAGGCAAGAGCTGTTTTGCTGCCAAACTGAGCCTCCTGTCTCATCTGTGGAACTGTTTTTTCTGACCCCTACCAGCTGCTACGAGCAATTCCCCCCACAATATATAAACATATGTGTGTGAGTGGCAAAGGACGCTTGTTTTTAAAAGATGTCCTATTATTATTATTATTATATGAATTAAAAATGTCATGACATGCTAGAAGAAGACAACTGTCTTCTGATTTTATGTTTACTAATGTCTTATCATTTGTTGCGACCTCTTCTTCAAGGCTATAGGGCATTTCTCGGACAACACGCATACTTCCCCACATTTGAAAACTGCAAAGAGGGACAAAAATATCTGCTACCTCTGTCATCTTTGGTATCTTTAAGAAAATACAACTGTCTGTAAACACCTGTCAGTTACTTGCAGCTGATTCTGAAATTCTGACCTTTTTACCTTTGCAGGTTTATGTTATAGTGTTGCTACAGATGTATTATTAGAAAGGAAACATGTCTTATTGCTCTTCCTGGAGGCAATTTTCTGGGAAGCTATCATGACTGTAAAAAAATATATTTAACAGAGAAAAGAGCTAAAAAAAAGTGTTTACTAATGAAAGATGATGTGTTAAGCATTTGGAGAATCTTAGTCAACACAGTAATGAGATATATGAATTGTAATTTTTCCTCCTTTTTTTAAACACAGTTTTGCTCAGTGGACTGTTGCAGTGCGGTACAATGTGTCTGGTAGCCTATACTGGAGTTTATTTTAATGTTTTGCCCCAGTGTTATGCTTTTAATTGTTAGGATTTTTTTATGAATGAATAATTTGATTAAGTCCTATCAAAAGCTGAAAAGTTTGTTTGGTTTCATTTAGCTACCATATCTGTGCAATACCATGTGTTTCTATGAATGTATGAATGGAAAAATTGGACAAACATATTTTGATTTTCCTTTCTAAACTCAAACTGCACAAACTATGAAGATTCTGATATGTCAAGGTCAAGTTCAAAGTTTTGCAAAACACTGCTATATAAGTAATGCTACTAGTGATTGGCAAATTTGTTCCGTTTTGCTTCGATGAAAAACTTGCGCTTGCGTCAATTTTGACACAGGTGTTAAAGTCACTGGACATGCAACAGTTTTGACACGAGTGACTTTTCCGACACGCTTTTTGACGCCATTGAATTTTCGCTGTCATTTTTTCTAGTATCAGTCTGTAAAATTGATACCATAACATCACAATTTAGATAAATTCCACAAATGGACAAATAATTTGTTCAATGTATTTTGAAAAATTTGACACCTTGGCACCTTGACTGAAGGCTGCTAAACATGTTTAAACTTCAGGAAAGTTTTGCTATCAAAATGGATTTATTCCTGCTTAGTTAACATCAATTAGAAGTACCTTATTTTTACAGAGACAATATAATCTTAATCAAAGGTAACATTGTAGGGAAAAACAAGGACATACAGTATTTGGTAGTGTTTGGGGTAATGGGATTCCAAAGAATCAAAACTTAATTTTTTTATCGGAAAATTCATAAAAGTCCAAGAAAATCAAATGTGTCTCAATCAATTAGTTCAATATAAATTTTTAATTAAATTATATAACTGATTCATGTGCAGAATTTTGTTTTCATGAGTCAGCGTGTAATGCTATGAATTTAGAATTTGATTCCAAGAAATGGATTTGCAAATCAATTGATGGCAAAGACTCACACAATGATTTAAAGGCCAATTTCTGTCCAAGACTGTTGCCAGTTTTAATTTCCTAACTAGTGAATTGTGAAATTTACAATTAACGAATCTTTGTTTTTATAAAGTCTTTGTTAAGGCAAGTCGCAGCAGCTCTTTACAAAACCTGAAAAATGCTAAAGAAAAGATGATTTAAAGGCCAATTTCTGTCCAAGACTGTTGCCAGTTTTAATTTCCTAACTAGTGAATTGTGAAATTTACAATTAACGAATCTTTGTTTTTATAAAGTCTTTGTTAAGGCAAGTCGCAGCAGCTCTTTACAAAACCTGAAAAATGCTAAAGAAAAGATGACGTTTATTACAGTGTTTCTCTTTTCACTGTTTAGGGCTCATTTTTTATTGTGTGGCAAGATGAAAATGGTCCCATGACTAAGTCCCTGAGAAGGGACAGAATATGTAGGGCCACTGTACATATTTATTTTTTCATGTTATCTATAATAAAATTTATTTTTTTTACTATTTTTGGTGGCCTTTGTGGAGATTTTGAGTGTCTAGATGCCCCCTTTTTTGCTATTGGTCTATCCATTCCCTAAGCTGAGGGTCTGGAGCCAGTGCACCTGAACTGCCTGATCTATGTGGTGAGTGCTTCAAATAATGCTTCCTGTGCTCCTGTTAGTTATTATGTGTTATTAACTTTTTGTGCTCACCACATTGAGCTTAAAATATGAAGTGCTAACTGAATGCATATACAAATAGGTGGGACATTGTTATACCTTTTCAAGCTCCCTAGAGCATATTAGGGAGTAAGACAGGTGCTTCTTACTCTGTGGATAGACCCTACAAGTTGCTCTCTTCAGTACTTACTTTTTTACTTATTTATTACTTTATTGCTTTAGTACATATTGCCTCTTTTCTTTGCTCTCCCATTTTTCTTTCTTCTATTTACTATTTCCTCATAGTAGCCTCTTACCTATGACAATTCCTGTTCTCAAGAATTTCATTGTACTTTCAGTGTCCCTGGGGCTGCTGTTTAACTGGATACCTTGTCCTTTTATTCAGTCTAGACTTCTTGCAATTTACAAAACTCCTAACATGTCATGAGAACATGACATTTTTAGTTGTGGGACACTGGCCAGTTCATTTTCAGACAACATTAAATACATATAGCACAAGTACAGTATACGTTTCTTACTGAATTCAGTTCCTATACTTACAGTATTTACCTACTCTTGATATATCCTGTGGGAAAGATTTCATGATTACTTGCTGTGTAATATTTAGTCAGCTGGTTGTAGATCCAGAGCTTAAATGAGATAAGGGAAAAGAAAATGTAATAAAAAGTATGTAATTCAAAGTCTCATAAGGATAGTGTTTAATGTTCAGTGTGACCTCAGCAATATAACTTTATAGTGAAAAGAATTATGGTCATTGAAACATATGTTGCAACATAGATAATGAACATTAGTGAATAAGAAAGCTGCTAATTAAACAGGTATAAAATTAACATTATACCTTTTATTGGTTGTGTTTAAAATAATTGTACTAGCTTGTGCTAAAACCTTGTTCTTTAGTTCAATCAGCATTTTAATAATGGACATATTTTGTTTAGTTAAAAATCCAGATATAAAAAACATGCATTTCTAGGGAAAAGGTATACAAAATCATATTTTGTTGGTTCTACACTCCCACATGCATCAGCAGACTCAGTGGCAACCCAAACCTCTCCTCCTGGTTTAGGGGATGTGGGGAAAGAAGGAGTAGGTGGTACCCTTGGGTCCAACACTTGGAGAGCCTGCAGTTCAGAACTGAAAAGGAGACATACTGTAAGTTATTGAACACAAGGTACATTCCAGACTGAACTATGGATTAAAGCAAAACGGTATCTAAAACATTCTATTCTCTTTCCTCCTTTCCCCTGCTTTCTTATTCCTTTATTCCCTTCCCCCACCCCTCCCACCTTCTCCCTTGTGTTACTGTGACACAGGAAAATTGACTTTATATGAATTTATATACACTCTCTTTAACTTTATGTACACTCTCTCTTTAGGAGGCCTTGGGGCAAATTCACTAAAGTGCGAAGCGCCTAACGCTAGCGCAAATTCGCCAGCGTGACGTCATTTCGTTACTTCGCCGATTTACTAACGGGTGCTGGTGTAAATTCACTAGCGAAGTGGACCTACTCAGCACTACTTCGCACCCTTACGCCAGGCAAAATTGCGATATGGCGAAGGGACGTAACTATGATAATTCACTAACTTGAGCATTTTACTGAACGTTACCTCTTGTGCCAGACTTGCCTTTGCCACCTCAGGCGAAGTGCAATAGAGTAGATAGGGATTGCTTCAAAAAAAGTTGAATTTTTTTCTAAGTCCCAAAAAAAGCTGGCATCTTTTCCTTTTTTAAGGGTGATAGGCTGAAAAAGATCGTAAATTTTTTTGGGGGTACCCTCCTTCCCCCCTACATTTCCTTACATATGTCACCTAAACTATACAGTGGGCACATGTGTAGGGCAATATAACACCTCTATTTTATTTTATGAAGCTTTCCCAGGCTTGTGTAGTGTAATGTATTTGCTGCTACATATAAGTCCATTGTACTTAACTTGACGCCATAAGCAAATTAGGCATCGCTAGCGTAACTTCGCTTTCCTTGTTGAATTAACGCTAGCGCAACTTCGCTACCATTCGCCTCCCTGAGCGCAACTTCGGATTTTAGTGGCAAAGTTCGGCGAAGAGTGGCGAAGAATGGCGAAGAGTGGCGAAGCCTGCGCTAGAGCAACTTCGCAGGCTAGTGAATTTGACCCCTTATATCTTCATTTGGCCTTAAATATCACCTGTATGCCGATGAGATTCAGATATATTTAGACACCCCCTCACTAACTGCTATTTGGGTTTGAACGTCAGCGGACTGCTTAGTAGCTAGCTCTTCCTGGATGAACCAATGCCACCTCAAACTCAACTTGGCCAAGACTGATTTCATAGTCTTTCCACCCAAACCAAGCCCTTCTCTGCCTTTCACCATTACTATTGATGGCATAACCATTAACCCGGTTAACCCAGCACGCTGCTTGGGGGTCATCTTTGACCAGTTACTCTCCTTCTCTTATAATATTAATTATACTGCCAAAACCTGTAATTTTGTCCTCCACAATATAGCCAAGATACGCTGTTTCTTTCACTTACAACAGCCAAAACACTAAACCATGTCCTTATCTTATCCCATTTAGACTACTGCAATTTTCTACTAACCGGTCTTCCTGACTCAAATCTCTTTCCCCTCCAATCAATCTTAAACTCCTACCAGGATCCAATTGCTCTCTCCTAAAAGGGAACCTGCGTAACTCCAACTAAAATCCTTAGCATGGCTGCCTGTTAAGCAAAAGATAGCATATAAAACCATTCTACTAACATTCAAAGCCCTTCACTCTTCTGCTCCTCACTACATTTCTGCACTTGTCTTGCTATACGTTCCTGGTCGTCTTCTCCACTCCTTCTCCACCTTCTCTTCACACCATTAACATCCACTACCTCTTGTCTCAAACCCTTCTATCTTGCTGCTCCTTACCTCTTCAATTCCATCCCTGAATTCATCAGTAAGGAAACCTCTCTCAATCTCTTCAAGAAATAAACTACGAGTCTACCTTATGGAGCACTAGAACATTAACCTAGTCCTGTGCCTACTGACTATACCTTACCTTGTGCACTTTTTCATCTCCAATTTGTGCCTGTATGTTAGCCTCCCATCCAATTAGACTGTAAGCTATATGGGGCAGAGACCTCCTTCCCATTATGTATATTACCACATACACTTTAGCTCTTTGTCCTGATATAATTCTGTATATATTTTTTATGTGATTTGTCTTCCCCGTGTATACTTTTATATATATTTTACTTTTATGCACTGTACAGCGCTGCCACTCCAACAGCGCTTTATATATATATATACACACACATATATATATATATATATATATATATATATATATATATTTACACACAAGGCAAATGCATATATCCATTCTTACACAGGAAACAGAACATGTTTTTGCTCGGAGGAGCCAGGCTGAGAACAAATGTGTGCCATCATCCTATCTTTCTCTCGGCCATTTTTTCTTTTCTCCATCCCCATTTGCCATTGCTCCTATACAAATGTATTACACTGGCCCCTACCCAGTGAGGTAACTATCAAGGGGCAAAGGGTAAAACTGCACAAGGGCCCACAGCCCCTGCACCCCAGATATGGCCTACACCAGTTCTCTTTCAGCCTGAGTCAGCCAATATATTTATCTGAATATTGTTACCACAACAACCTCCATGCAATATATAAAATTATCAGTGAAAACTACCAAGGGATAGCATGACATGTATTATGACATGTATCATGTCATGTTCAGCAGTCAATATGTCTTTGCACTTTTTCTTCTACAGAGGTGCCACTCAACATGCCAGAAAAGCGTTTTCCAGCCTGTTTTCCTCTAGCATCCACCAGATCCACGGTGGTCCCAGAGTTGTCCCTGGCTGTCCTGTTGATTCCAGGAAGTATTGTTGCATACTTGCAGCAATCCATCCAGGAATGAAGGGGTGCCCAAGCAGACTGGGAGGCATTAAATGACATAAGCAGGAATGCATTAAAGCTGCAGCATCAGAAAAGTAGGAAGTGCAAAGAGCAATATGTATCCACAGGCAGCTAAGCCAAGACTTATCTAAATCAATAATTTAATATCTGTAACCTTTTGTTCTCCTAATATTATTCTTTGATCTATCTAGATAGAGATAGATGATGATAGATAGAAAGATAGATAGATAGATAGATAGATAGATGATGATGATAGATAGATAGATAGATTTGTGCAATATGGTCCTGAATGAGGCCACCAATAAACTGTACCTGTGCAAGAGCATAGCTATTTGAATTAAAATTGTCATGAACTGACGCAATAGGCACTATTACTTTATTTGAAGCTTGTAGATACTGCTCAATTTTCCCTTAGCTTAAGTCCCTGTACAACTGAACAGGGATTAGATAGACTAGAGGGTGAATCTCTACAGCTGCACAGGGATTGGTTAGGCTCGAGGGTGAATCCCGACAGCATATTCAATTTCAACTCTACCAGAACTTAAATTTTGAGAACAAAAGGAGCTGTATCTGCATACAGCAGGTTTAAAATAAGGTAATAGCTTGTCAGTTCATTACCAGATTTCAAGTCCACTGCCTGCAGATACTGCTGTTTTGCCATTAGTTTAAAGCTGGTCATAGACACAATGGTACCATCATAAGAAACAATGGTTTGGACCGTGTGAGGAGTGACATTTTTCGTCCCATGGTGATCATTCGTTCAGTCAATAGGAAAGGTTAAAAGATTGATATCTGCTAACTACAAAATCTCTGAATGTATTGCCTATCTGACGATATCAGCAGGTGACTGTAACTACTATTTGTCGAACATAACTTTAGTACAATTGCTGTCTGTCAATTAATGGTCTGAGCATTGTGTGGTGTGTTCTCTTTACTACTTTATATTAATCTGATTGGTTGTTTGCAGGATGGAAGATTGGCATATTTGGAAATATTGAAACATAGGCTAATAATCTGCAAATCTATGGCCATCTTAAGTCCACAAAGAGAACAAATTTGTGAATTAAAATTCTAAGGTTGCAATGTAATATTTGTGCTGCCACGCAGTTTTGCTGCCTAGCAGTTGATATTATATGTTATGTTATAATCGTATTTGGTATCATCCTTTCACCCCCACTGTTTCTTGCTAGATAGTTGCTCCCGCCCTCCATTTTCTTCTGTAACCTCCCCCTTGGTTTAGTGTGTTATGAAGAGACTGCAGTGTGTATAAGCTGTGTAACTCCATTAGAAATTTACCTATGAAAAAGGCCTCTATGTTTAACATTTGCTACCTTGAAGCATAAAGAAGCATTGGAGAACATTTCTGAGTCTTTATTCATTGAGTAAGCTATCTGTCAAGGTGATCATTCAACCTGCTGCACATATCCTTACAGACTGGGTCTACATGGAGCTTGTGGCCGGTACAACCGATACTGAGACAGAACAGTAAATTTCTAAGGTAATCCATTGCATGGCTACACTCTGCAGCTTCAGAACCGTGAGTATTCATTTGCCTGTGTGAAGAAAAAGAAAACCCTAAGACAGGAATCCATCTTCATACTGTGCACTGAAGCCATCATTGCCTGTGTGTTACTGCTACACTTACCAGAAGCATTGCACTGCACTAGAAGCCAACTACCTGCTGAATATTCCCCACAGTATAACCTATTGCTGGTCTGTGCTGTTTGTCAGCAATAAGTACATTCTGAACTGTGCAAAGACTGTTTATGATTGCTATATAAAGTCACAAGGATTCATTATTGTCAAGCTGTTTTGGACTGTGAATTCAATATCTGCATTTATTATAAGAACTTATTCTTGCCTTTTACAAGGTGATTTTGAACTGTGTTTTTCTTTGCCAAGAATCTGGTTTGAGCTGGATTGCAGCCCCAGCTCCAAGGCCCAGCCTGCTTACAAACAAAGTATCAATACTTACAGAGCTGATCTTTGGCAGATTTCCAAGACACTAAACTGCAGCACTTGTCATGTCTGACAGAGATTCTACTGAGCCTGCATCTATTGATGTCAAAGCAGACACCTTGCTTCATTCTGCACGTCCAGCTAGGGCCCCTCATCCATCCTTGAAGGCAAGGGAGGCTTATGAAGCAAATAAGGAAGCAACATCTGATAACCTGATTGCATTATGGGAGAAAACTTTAAGTTGTATAACAGCCGCTAATGAAACTAGCAACAACACTGAGCTATTGAACGCCGCCCTCTCAAGGGTTAAGAAGGCATTTGAGAATTATAAAAGACTTGCTGAAAAGTACTCTTCCCTTTTGTCATGCTCCAACATAGAGGAAGCCTCACTAGAGTTAAAAGACTTTACTTCTACTGAGCAGCAGAGACATAGCACATATCTGGAAGCAAAGGCACAGATAGAGGGTAGATTAGCACAGCTACATGAAACTACATCCTGTATATCCGCTTCTTCCAGACACTCAGAAAAATCATATAGATCTGCCAGCTCACATCATAAATCCTCTTCCAAGTCATTGCGGTCCTGCTCTGTAAGGTCATCATTGAGCAACCAAATACTCAAAGCTCGCCAAAAGGCTGCAGTAGCCCAGGTTCAAGCCACCTGTTCTGAAAGAGAAGCAGTCTTCAAGGCAGAAGCTAAGCTTAAGGAAGCTGAAGCACAGGCAGAAGCAAAACGCTTTCAAGCAAAAATACAAGCAGAAACAGAGGCCCATCTAGAAATCCTTCAGAAGAGAAGAGAAGAGGAAGTAGCCTTAGCAGAATTATCTGTCTTGGAACAAGCCCTATTGGAAGAAGAAGGAGCGTCTTGTCCTAGCTTGGCCGCCCGTCAAGATCCTGTTGAAAGGACCCTACAATTTGTTTTGACCCAGAACCATAATGATACGGTCCCGCCTACGGTTGTAGACCCACCTCATAATCCTCTAGCAAGTCAGTGTGCACCTCCCAACACAGATACTTCACTACTACCGTATGCCACAAAATCAAGTGTACCAACCTATCCAGCTCATGTGCTGCCACAACCCTATGTGAATAGAGGTTACAAGGGCACAACAGGAGACTTCAGAGTGCACTCTATGCCTCCTGCAACACAGCACTCTTCAACTTCAAATGTGCAAAGGCCTTTAGACACGAGACCCATGCCTGGATTGAACCCATCTGCTACACCTTTCTCTCCACCTACTAGCCAGCACCAGATACCAACCTTGATCCAAGATGGTGCACCATCAGTACTTCCTGTGGGTGTAAAAACCGAAAGCACCGACATTGCAGAGTTTAGCAAGTATATGATCCGGGGAGAGTTGATTGCTACTGGACTGTCTAGATTTGATGACCGCCCAGAGAACTATAGGAGTTGGAGATCTACATTCAAGGCAGTAACCAAGAACTTGGGCATTGAACCCCAAGCAGAACTTGACTTACTAATAAAGTGGTTGGGACGACAATCTTCAGAACAAGTAAAGAGACTTAAATCTGTCTACATTCATAACTTTGAAGCAGGCCTTGATGCTGCCTGGGAACGTTTGGAACAAGACTATGGGAGCCCGGAAGTCATCGAATCTGCCTTATTCCAGAGACTTAAAGACTTCCCTAAAATCTCTATTAAGGACAATCATAAGCTTAGAGAGTTAGGTGACCTTCTTCTTGAACTTGAAATCGCTAAGTCAGATCCTAGTTTGCCAGGTCTTAGCTATTTAGACACTGCTCAGGGGGTAAACCCTATTGTAGCAAAGTTGCCTTATCATCTCCAGGAGAAGTGGACTAGCATGGGATCAAGGTATAAATATGAACACCATGTCTCTTTCCCACCCTTTTCTTATTTTGCAGAGTTCGTGAGGAAGATCGCAAGATCCAAGAATGACCCAAGCTTCTTGTATCCAGACACAACCACCCTTCCTTCAACTACTTCAAAGGGTATTGCCACCAACAGTAAATTCAAGGACTTAAGACATCCTATTGCTGTGAGAAAGACCGCAATTGCATCCAATGTCTTGGCTACAGATACTAAATTACAAGATACCAAGTCAAGCAATATTGATCAACAGTGTCCCATTCATGATGCACCACATTCTCTGTCTATATGTCGCGCATTCAGGGACAAGCCTATCAAAGAACGCATGACATACCTCAAGGAACATAATATCTGCTTCAAGTGTTGCGCATCCTCCGATCACCTAGCTAAAGACTGTAAGAATGATGTCAGATGTTCCTTGTGTAACAGTGCCAAGCATGTGGACGCTCTTCACTCAGAATCATTCAAAAGGAAACCTTCGCCTGGCAGCAACCCCAAGACTACATCAGATGATGGCGGGGAGAGAACTAAGCAAAACGCCAACCCTGTAACCACAAGATGTACAGAGGTGTGTGGAGAAGGGCTTCATAGCAAGTCTTGCAGCAAGATATGTCTCGTTAGGGTTTTTCCTGAAGGATGCCCACAAAATGCTATAAAAATGTACGCCATACTCGACGATCAGAGCAATCGCTCATTGGCCAGTCCAGAATTCTTTGACTTATTCAACATTCATGGAGAGACCTGGTCCTATACCTTGCAGACATGTGCCGGACAAGTCAGCACTTCTGGAAGAAGAGCCCACGGCTTCATAGTGGCATCAGAATATGAGAACACAGAGTTTCCTCTACCAACGCTAATCGAATGTGATCAGCTACCGAATAATAGAGAAGAGATCCCCACACCTGAGGTTGCACGTCATCACTCTCATTTGAATCCCATTGCTGATTACATTCCATCACTTAACAAGGATGCAAAGATCATGATCCTTCTAGGGAGAGACATTCCCAGAGTTCATAAAATAAGAGAGTCATGTAACGGTCCAGATGATGCTCCCCATGCCCAGAAACTCGATCTTGGATGGGTGATAATAGGAGAGGTCTGTCTAAATCGATCGCACAAGCAGTGGGACGTGGCTTCCTACAAGACCAATGTGGAGAGATCAGAACGTACCTATCGGACGATGAAATGTCCATTGCACTATCACGTGAAGGAAAGACTTGATTTCAAATCTGAAGCTCCATGTCAAGCACTCCAAGGTATCACTTGCAAGTTCACTTCTCACATGGACCTTGGTGAGTCAGTGTACCAGACTACTTGTGACGACAACAAGATTGCCCCTTCAGTCGAAGACAGGGAATTCATCAAGATTATGAATCAAGAGTTCTTCAAGGACAACTCCAACAGTTGGGTAGCTCCATTACCCTTCCGGTTACCAAGGCTCACTCTCCCTAATAATCGAGAACAAGCTTTTGCCAGATTTGCTGCATTGAAGAGAACCCTTCGTAGCAAGCCTGAGATGCAAGAACACTTCCTAGCATTCATGCAGAAGATTTTAGATAACCATCATGCTGAGCCGGCACCAGACCTTAAGGAAGGTGAAGAATGCTGGTACCTTCCATCCTTTGGAGTTTACCATCCTCGCAAACCGGGGCAAATCAGAATAGTTTTTGACTCAAGCGCTCAATTCAAGGGAACTTCCTTGAATAATGTACTTTTAACTGGTCCAAATTTAACAAACAACCTTGTAGGAGTGTTAATGCGGTTCAGGAAGGAACCTGTTGCTGTGACAGCTGACATCCAACAAATGTTCCACTGTTTCATAGTCAGAGAGGACCACAGAAACTTTCTTAGATTCTTGTGGCATCGCAACAATGACATTAACGATCAGGTGACAGAGTATCGTATGAGAGTCCATGTTTTTGGTAATAGTCCATCTCCTGCCGTGGCAACTTATGGACTAAGAAGAACAGCGCAGGAAGGTGAAAGGTGAAGCCTAACTTAAGGCTTCATAAGATCGCATCCAATAGCAGTGAAGTAATGAAGGCTTTCAACCCAGAAGATCATGCAAAGGATTTGAAGGACCTGGACTTGGAAACAGATGCCCTACCCACGCAAAGGAGTCTCGGTCTTCTCTGGAATGTGAATTCAGACACATTTACCTTTCAGGTCTCAGACACTGAGAAGCCATTCACGAGACGAGGAGTCCTGTCAACTGTCAATAGCCTTTACGATCCCCTAGGCTTAGTAACTCCAGTAACCGTCCAAGGGCGATCCATACTTCGTCAGCTTACTGAGAGAGTGACCGATTGGGATGCTCCTTTGCCAGTAGACCTACGGCCTAAATGGGAGAAATGGAGAAACTCCTTGAAGGTTTTGAAAGAACTTAGCATCCCACGCTGCTATTCACCCACTTCATTTTCAAGAAGTCAGAGGAGAGAGATTCACATCTTTTGTGATGCATCCACAGAGGCGTTAGCAGTTGTGGCCTATCTCAAGGTCATGGATCCCTCCGGAAGATCTCATGTCGGTTTCCTACTAGGAAGAGCCAAGTTAGCTCCAAAACCTGCTCACACGATTCCAAGATTAGAATTGTGTGGTGCAATCCTGGCTGTCGAAGTTGCAGAATTCCTACAAAATGAAATGGACATTGAAATTGATCAGGTTAAGTACTACACTGACAGCAAGGTCGTACTTGGGTACATATGCAACAGTGTAAGAAGGTTCTACGTGTATGTGGCTAACAGAGTAGAACGAATACGAAGAATCAGTAGACCTGAACAATGGAACTATGTCCGACCGGTTTGAATCCCGCAGACATCGCCACAAGGTCTGTGCCAGCAGTTGTCCTTACACAAACCATTTGGTTGTCAGGACCCAAGTTCTTAACAGACCAGTCTTCTATAGACTCTGAAGGAGACGTCAACTTCCACCTGGTGGATCCAGATACTGATCCAGAAATCCGACCAGAGGTTAAAACATTGAGCTCCAACATCTGCTCAAGAAGAAACTTGGAGGTGAGACGGTTTGAACGTTTCTCTTCTTGGAAAAGATTAGTAAAGACTATCACAAGATTAAGTCATATTGCACAGAGTTTCAGCAAGTCCAATCACACGTCATCTTGTCATGGATGGCATACCTGCAAAGAGCCACCTAACGCATTAGAGTATGAGAAGGCAGAGTCATTCATCATACGTCATGTGCAAGAAGAAGTCTTTGCAGAAGAAATTAAGTGCTTGAGAGGCAATAGACCAGTCTCGAAGGGTAGCCCACTATTCACCCTGAACCCAGTAATCGACAATGAAGGAATACTTAGAGTCGGTGGACGGCTAAATAAGTCAAACTTGCCAAGACGAGAACAGAACCCCTTGATAGTACCAAGAAACCACCATCTGGCGACCTTGATTATCCGGCATTACCATGCGGAAGTAAGACACCAAGGAAGACACTACACAGAAGGTGCTCTCAGAGTTGCAGGGTTCTGGATAGTTGGAGTGAAAAGACAAATAGCCACGATCATTCACAACTGTGTCAAATGTCAGAAGTTAAGAGGTAGACAGCAAGATCAACAGATGGCTGACTTACCCGCAGACAGACTGAGCGAAGATGCTCCCTTTACATACGTCGGGATTGATGTATTTGGACCATGGACAGTGACGGCCAAAAGAACCCGCGGTGGTCAAGTTAACAGCAAAAGATGGGCTGTAATGTTCACTTGCCTAAGTGTAAGAGCCGTACATATCGAAGCGATCGAATCAATGGACACCTCTAGTTTCATTAATGCTCTCCGGAGATTTCTTGCTCTAAGAGGTCCTGTGAAGATGTTGAGATCGGACTGTGGAACCAACTTCATTGGTGCTTGTAGAGAGTTACAGCTAGACCAACAACAAGTTGCAAATTATTTGAGTGATCAAGGCTGCGTGTGGAAATTTAACCCACCACACTCTTCACACATGGGCGGAGCATGGGAACGCATGATTGGGATGGCAAGGCGCATACTGGATGCAATGTTGCTTGATGCAAGTTCTTCACGCCTTACCCATGAGGTGCTCACCACTTTTTTTGCTGAGGTTGCTGCAATAATCAACTCAAGACCATTGACTGCCATATCGACAGACCCAGAGTCTCCAACTATCTTAAGTCCAGCCACATTGTTGAACCGGAAGATTGGACAGATTTCAGCACCAAAGGGTATCTTCGATGAAAAGGACATGTATAAACGACAGTGGAGATACGCTCAATACCTTGCGGATTGTTTCTGGGACAGATGGAGAAAGGAATATCTCACACTTCTCCAAGGTCGCAAAAGGTGGCAAACCCAGAAGCCCAACTTAAAGGAAGGGGACTTGGTCCTGTTAAAAGACCAGCAAACTCATCGGATCCAGTGGCCAGTTGGACTCATTACAAAGGCCATTGCCAGTGATGATGGGAAGGTCCGAAGTGTGGAAGTCAAGATTGTTAAGGATGGCAACTCAAAAACCTTCCTCAGACCAGTCACTGATATTGTGTTAATTATGCCTGCTTCCAAAGGTTCTGATCTAGTCTAATATCAGTGAACTACTCAAACTCTAATATAGCTAACTCATAGACTTGAGAACGCTAAAATAGCATTTTATGTTACTGTTAATAATCTGTTAAAGAAAAATAATTGTGTAGTGGTATCTCACGATACCAGGCGGGGAGTGTGCTGCCACGCAGTTTTGCTGCCTAGCAGTTGATATTATATGTTATGTTATAATCGTATTTGGTATCATCCTTTCACCCCCACTGTTTCTTGCTAGATAGTTGCTCCCGCCCTCCATTTTCTTCTGTAACCTCCCCCTTGGTTTAGTGTGTTATGAAGAGACTGCAGTGTGTATAAGCTGTGTAACTCCATTAGAAATTTACCTATGAAAAAGGCCTCTATGTTTAACATTTGCTACCTTGAAGCATAAAGAAGCATTGGAGAACATTTCTGAGTCTTTATTCATTGAGTAAGCTATCTGTCAAGGTGATCATTCAACCTGCTGCACATATCCTTACAGACTGGGTCTACATGGAGCTTGTGGCCGGTACAACCGATACTGAGACAGAACAATATTCTTCATTAAGCTTTTATTGCACTGCAAATCTTAATTGCACAGTGTGAACCTTTATCCCCTGCTTGAAGGTGATGTAAACTTTTGGAGCAAATGTAACAACGTTTTCTTTAAGAGGTTTTATTACATTCACTGCACACTATTGCAAACTCTAAAATTCACAATCGCTAACCTACCATCAAGTAAGGGTCAAAGTGTTCTCAAAGGCAAAATTGTTCACTTTGTGAACATTTATTCACATTGCAAACAAATTGTGAAGAATTTTTGCATAAACAATCAATATTACATTCCCCCCAAAATGGCTTAATGTTCTCTCTCTTGTAAAATATAATGATATTATAAGTTACCAAGGAGTTCCTTGTTCTTATTTAGGTTCTTATTCGTATTGCAAACCAATTGTGAACAATTTTTGCGTAAACGACAAATATTACATTCCCCACATAATGTCTTAATGTTCTAACATAGTGAATAAAGTAAAATATAATGATAATATAAGTTTCCAAGTAGTTCCTTGTTCTTATAAAGGTCATGAAGGATGCTGTTTCCTCAAACCATGCAGCGGACCAGATTTCTTTGAGAGGCCAGTATGTGCCGGTGGGTTACCTCTTCAACCAAACAGAACCAAACAGGCGAGTATCAGTACATTCAGCAGATGAACAGAAAAGCAGCTTCCACATGTAGCCCCTACTCTCATACCAATTCACCTGCTGCTCCCTAATACTTAATACACCACTTGGGTATCCAGCCCACACCTCTGGCTGGTTAACACTGTGGCATCTCTTAAAGGGGTGACTCTTAAAGGCATGGCTCAAAACTTAAAGGATGGGTATATATACCTGCCATCCAGGATATATCCCTTCTGACTTGTACTCTTCACCTTCCCAACCCAGGGGAGGTGGAGGCACTAGAAGAGCCTAAGCAATGGACTTGGGAAAGAACATAAGCATTCACATGCTGTTTTCTGGGTCTGTGCTCTGCCACATACTTGAACTCTGGTAGTGCCAGGAACCAATGGGTTATCCCAGCATTTGACTCTTTGTTTTGTTTCATCCAAGTAAGAGGAGCACAATAGTAGATCAATCGGAACCTCCTCCCTAAAAGGTAATTGCGATGATAGTCCAAGGCCTACTTGATGGTAAGGCATTCTTGCTCCACCATAGCATGATTTTTCCTAGAGTCAGCTCTTTACTGAGGAACACTATGAGATGCTCTCCCCCATTGATGACCTGTGACAGAACAGTTCCCAGACCAACATCAAAAGCATCTGTCTAGACAATAAACTGCTTACTAAAATCTGGAACCAGCAGCAAAGGGTAGTGACAGAGTGCAGACTTGAGCTCAAGGAAGGCCTTTTCAGCATCTGCATTCCACTCAAATGTTTCTGACTTCTCACCTTGGGTCAAGTCAGTCAATGGGGCTGCAATGGTGGCAAAATTGGGAACAAACTTCCTGTAGTACCCAAACATTCCCAGAAATGTTCGTACCTGCTTTTTGGGCGTGGCCAATTCTGGACAGCATCTACCTTATTTAACTGAAGTTTTACTAGCCCTCTTCCTACAATGTAGATACCTTACCTCTTCAATCCCTAATGCACACTTTTCTGGGTTCAACGTGAATCCACCCTTTCTCAAGAATGCAAACTTTAGGCAAATGGGACTCCCAGTCCTTACTAAAGATGACTAAAGATGACTAAAGATGGTGAGGTTGAGGTTCAAAGTGGTTTGTCTACTCAGGGCATGGGGCAAGTCTCCTAATTGAAAACTTATTTGAGTTTTCGGAAATCATTGCAGAATCACAGAGTTTTGTTGGGCTTAGGTACCAAAACAATTGGGCTCAACCATTCACTCTGCCACTCTTCAATGACTCCCAACTCCAACATTTTCTTTACCTCACCTGAAATGGCTTTCCTGCAAGCCTCTGGGATGTGTTAAGGTCTTACACAAACTTTTATCTCTGGCTTTGTAATAATGTCCTGCTCTGATTTACCCCAGGCAAATCAGAAAAAAAGCTTGTATCAGATTCCTGAGAAATATTTATTGCAACCACTTGCTTTCTGGCACTAACTAAAGCAGCATCAGGCATCTGGGTAATGCCAAAGGCTCTCCTTGACACATCCAGATGAAGAGACTGGTTGGATGAAACAGCTCGGCCTTTGAACCAGAATCCTCAATTACTGTTTCATGTATTGCCAGTACCTGGTTGCGCCCCATTGTGCTGGTGGTGATACTTCTCTATTTTTTTTTCACACCAACTTTATGGGGCAGATTCATTAAGGGTCGAATTTCGAAGTTAAAAATACTTCGAAATTCGACCCTCGAATTGAAATCCTTCGACTTCGAATATCGAAGTCGAAGGATTTAGCGCTAATCCTGCGATCGATCGATCGAAGGATTTTTCGTTCGATCGAACGATTAAATCCTTCGAATCGAACGATTCGAAGGATTTTAATCCAACGATCGAAGGAAAATCCTTCGATCAAAAAATCACAGGCAAGCCTATGGGGACCTTCCCCATAGGCTAACATTGACTTCGGTAGGTTTTACCTGCCGAAGTAGGGGGTCGAAGTTTTTTTTAAAGGGAAAGTACTTCGACTATCGAATGGTCGAATAGTCGAACGATTTTTAGTTCGATTCGTTCGATTTCGTTCGAATTCGAACAAATTTAACCAATTCGATGGTCGAAGTACCAAAAAAATACTTCGAAATTCGAATTTTTTTCATTCGAATCCTTCACTCGAGCTTAGTGAATCGGCCCCTATGAGTCTGATGAAAATTCTTCCTAGCCTGCAAAGATCTCTCCTGATGTGAGACGGTGAACTGTTGGTGAATGGTGGGAGCAAGCAGTTCCTCTGTCGCAGTGTACCTTTCAACCATCTTGAACAACTGGGGTCCCTATTAGGGATGGGCCAATTTTTTCGCCTTGTTTGGAAAGGACGCCCATAGACTTGTATGGTGGTGTGCTTTAAAAAAAGTAAAAGGTGGTTACCTGATTCCTGGGTGCAACTACAGATGACTCCCATCCTGGATTGAGTTGTTGTACAGCCTCAGTCTGGATGGATGGCTAAATATTGCAAAGCAATCAGCTGTGCCTCTGTGGATTGCTGTTGAGCCACCATGGACATGGATACTGTACCTGTGCCTCTATAGTTTGCAGCATGGCCATGCTCTGCTGAAGCTGGACTGTAGCCCTGGCAAGGTGCTGCAACAGTTCCTCCATCTTAGAGAAAATACTGTAGGTCACTGTCTTGTTAAATGTCAGTTTTCTGAAAAAACAACCTTGCCATTGATCCTGCTTGCCTACATCTGAGCACCAGTTGTGGAGTTTGTGCCATCACACTGGGATTTGCACCATAAATGCAGGCCACTCCAGAGTGAAAGGGAAAAAATAGTTTGTTTATTTTGAAATCAACAGTGCTTCCCACCAGCAGAAAATGGCAAAATAAATCACTCCAATACTCTAATAGAACCAAACAGGCTGGTCTCAGTACATTCAACAGGTGAACAGCAAAGCAGCTCCCGTTTGTAGCCCCTGCTCTCCCATCCATTAAACTGCTGCTCACTTCCTTAAAACACATCTTGGATGTCAAGCACACACCTCTGGCTTGTTAATACTGTGGCATCTCTGAAAGGAGTGACTCTTAAAGGGGTGGCTCAAAACATAAAGAATGGGGATATGAACTTGCCATCTTGCCATCCAGAATATATCCCCTGCGACTTGCACTATGTATATATATATATATATATATATATATATATATATATATATATATATATATATATATATATATATATATAATATATATATATATATATATATATATATACACTGAGAAAGATATCGGCACTCACCATATTTCAACTAAATACTGGGTGCCTCCCAATAAATCAAATAGCCAAAAGCACTGGAGGCACTCACAGCATAGCATATTAGTATGTACATTTTTTGTAGCTTCATATAATCCCCCACATCAACACGTTTCAGTTCTCCTTGAACCATCAATTATATAAACGTATAAGTGCTGGTGCACACAGGGAGTTTTTTCTTCAAAGTTAATCTTTATTTAATCAACGTTTCTGCCCTCCCCTGGGACCTTTTTCAAGATACAACACAGTATAAATCAGCAAACATTTAAACACTCACCCACTAGAAAACCACACCCAGTGTCTGCCCCTACTTTTTTCACAAAGCATCATGGGAATCAGAAGCAAAAAATGTAAAATGTAAAGAAGAAAATTAGGTAATTTTCTTCTTTACATTTTAACTTTATGAAAAAAGGTAGGGGTGGATATTGGGCATGGTTTTCTAGGGGTGCGTGTTTAAATGTTTGTTGATTTACACTGTGTCCCAAGGGAGGACCATAACATCGATTAAATAAAGATTAACTTGTGTGCACCAGCATCTATCCGAGTAAATATCTATCTATATATATATATATATATATACAGTATATATATATATATATATATATATATATATATATATATATATATATATATATATATATATATATATATATATATATATCCAATACAAACTCCATGTTGTCGGCACTCACAATATATGGTTCACGGGCCTGGGTACAGTGTCCATAGTATTTATTAACTCCAAATCCAATAAGGTCCGCACTCTCAGGGCTTTTTTGAAAAGATTTTTATTGTTGTAAAGCTACAGACTGATGTTTCGGCCTGATCCCAGGCCTTTCTCAAAGTAACAATTACATATTAAATACATGATCTGGTGGGAAAACCACAGTCTTAGTTAATTTGTCTAAATATCCAATTGGATGATATATAAAAAAAGTGTATGCCTATTACTAAATCTCAAACAACTGGTTAAAAGAAGGTTAAAAACATAAAGTAGCATTATTATCTATAAAATGTTGTTACAAAAGTATCTTAACTCATGATGCCACTGTATCACATTTTGAGGATGTAGTCAATCAAGGACATACTCATACTATCTCTAGAATATGATAATCATTAGCTATATGAAAATAAGTTTTTTATTTATAAATGTGTCAACCCCCAAGTACCTGAACTATGCTAATAATTCTCCCATTATCTCTATATGTACTGGGCCTCGTTAACCCCTATTAATTGCCAACTCCACCTCACTCACAGCTAGGGCGCTATTTACTGACCATTAAAGTGTCATTGGTTCGGCCAAATGTGATAGAATTACAAACGCAGTGATGGTTTGGTGTTTGTGATTTATTTCACACAAAATGGTATCTCTATCCTGGATAAAGAGGCCATTTTGTGTGGATAAAGATGCCAGTTTGTGTGAAATAAATCACAAACATCACAACCAACAGAGAGTGCGGGTCTTGCTTTTTCATACATAATTGATTTTGACTGTGCACCTCTGGCTTCATTCTAATGTGAGTGCAGGCACTGTGGGACTGGAGTTAAAAACCCAATGGATAAATGACCGCACATCTAGAAGATGTAATGCAATATATGGACAAACAATCCCTGTTTTGTTTAAAGGGTAAGGCATTTTTCAGTAGCAGTATGCACAAAATGTCGCTGTCTTAAATATATTGATAATGGGTTGAGTGCAGAGGACTCTTGTATTTGACTATATATATATATATATATATATATATATATATATATATATATATATATATATATATATATATATATATATATATATATATATACACTGTATATATGTCCAAGGATCCAAAGGCAACTTTGGATTTGTTATTCTTATTTCTCCAGAGTAACTAAGTTGACCTTATTCAGAATCATATACACAAAATGTCCCAATACTGACTTGACATGTTTTAGATCTACAATGTACAACGTTATTTTCTCAAAGTCATAAAGGTCACACATAGCTATTCTGATTTCTGTTATTAAAATAGTTATGATATTAGACAGTATTTTAACTTTACATAAATAACTGCATACCTCTAATTAGAATATTCTGCCTACCTTTGTATGTGGTACAAAGGTACATTTATTTGAACTATTAAGATTTACAAGGTAGTTTCTTTTGTTTTACATTTTACTTGCCCTATTATGCTCAGTACTTTTTGTCAGGTTTAAACTTTTCTCAGCAGAAACATAACATGGCATAAAACTAGAACAATACAAAAAGTGTGCCAAAGTAAATAACAGACATGGTAGTCAATAATTGTATCTGATAGAAAGGCCCAGTCATTTCCATCAATTTCCATATTCCCAGAACACCAACCCATTTTGACAAAAAATTATTAAAAATAAAATTATGCAGACAGAAATAGTAATTTTAGTAGGTGAATTTCCATGTATATTATGAGTCCCAGAATAAATATGAATCAGGAATATTTACTGCCAACAGATGCTGCAGTCAAAAAGCAATTAATGCAAAAAATGGACTCAGGTATGCAATTCTGTACCTCAGCATAAAGTTATTTTCTTGGGAATGGAAACATGCTGTAATTGAAACAAAAGCGAATTGTCAACAAAGTCAGAATATGCTGGTTGTAACCTGTTGACAACTAACATGAACATTACAGTAATTGCTGTTATAGATTCACCATTTTTGTTTTGTATTTTTTAATATTAGTATTACAATTTATGGTAGGGGATAAACTTCTATAATTTGATCCTGACCTGCAACTAATGTAAGGACACAACAGAAGCTGCAAATCTACAATAAAGATGTTTTGACTTTTATAGCCTTAAAATTTTTCTACAATCAGTTGTAAGTATAAATGTTCTTATTTTAGAAGTAAATGATCAGTGAGGAACAGTTAACTGAACCTTCTCTGTTTGGAGTATTTTCACTTGATAAAATGGTAATTGTTATAACATGGGAATGGGCATTAAAGAAAAACATTGTTTTTATTTGTTTTTATTTCAGTTATAATCTATAACAAAGCACAGTCAACAGAGGCACCACAAGTGGCAACAGGTTAAAGTGTCACATCACAGTTGTTACATTCAGAAAAATGAAAATTGTTTTAGATCACAATATGCATGGGTTTGGCTGAATAAAAAAGTATAAACAAATTTCACATTTATTAAGAAAAGTTAAAAAGAAAAAAAGAAAGTAATAAAAGAGATAGAGAGAGTTGCCTGGATTTGTACTCCTCTTCTCCTGTTCCCCTTTAATTCACAGGTAGATGGATTGGTGGGTCTTGTAGAACTGTTCTAGTCACATACCATGAAGTAGTGTGAAAATAATTGTGTATTTGTGTTTTAAGGTCCAGTAGATTGTGTCAATATAACAGTGCATTCATATAGGTCTCTTTTTCTAGGGACGTTGCTATCCATTCCACGAGGAAAGGGTGGAATAGCTTTTTATGGAAAAGTGTAAATGAAGGTGGGCTGGTATGTATACACCATTGTAGTCGTATTAGTATTTGGCAGTTACTGATATAATTGTCAGGATTTTTTACTCCCTGTAGCAAATTTTGCCTGATATTGGGTGCATGTATTAGAGGACAATGACATATAGTTCACTCAAGTATTTGTAACCCAGTCTCTGATTTGTATGCAAAAAATGCCTATGGGGGCATTCCCATATGCAGTGGCACAAGTCCACCTGTTGTATTGTACACATTGGGCAAGCTGAGCTTGTACTAAAGAAAAATGTTTAAGAACATTATTGCTGCCAATAACTGAAGTAACAACAATTTTAAAAGGTAGATTTTCTTAGTAAAATGTGAATTAAATGAATAGAAATATACTATAGTAAAGCTCTATGCCCCAAATTCCCAGTAGGTTAGATTTATTAACAAAGTTTTGTAAAAAACAAAAATATACCCTGAGCATAAATGTATAACAATGGGTGACGTCAATCTAGCTCCTGATTCATACTACGACAAATGCCCAACACCTCAGGGAAACACAATTTGTACAGCAAAGCACCACTCCAAAGAATTTTTTAAAACGTTATTAAATCATGATTTATATGATGTGTGGAGATCCTGGCACCCATCTGATTGGGATTATTCCTTTTTCTTAGTTCCCCTATTCAAGAATAGATTTAATTTTAACAGATAAATAACTATTGCAGCAAATAAAAAAGTAATATATTGGAGTTGCTACTTGGTCAGACCTTGCTTCAGTCAGTTGCCTCTTTAACCTAAAACATGTTCCACAACCTTCCCCCAGATTATCTAGCCTTTTTAACTCCTTACATTTACAGCAAACTCCCAGACAAAACCTCTTTCAAGCTAACATAACAACCATCCCAAAGCCCAACAGAATTCCCAGTTTAGTTCAAAATGATTGCACCATTTCTCTCTTAAATTCAGATCTCAAGCTTAATGCAAAAATTTTAGCCAACTGATTAAAAGGGACCTGTAATCCAAAGAAATAATTCCAAATAATTTTCTATCATATTAATTGAGCAAAAACAAACTTTTCTTATACTATATATATATAATTTAACCTTTTTTTCCTTCAGTCTTGGAATTACAGGATCACAGCAAGCAGGAAGGAGCCATTTTGTGGACACTGTTATTAAGGAAAGTTGTGTATCACCTAAAAATCTTGTATATGCGCCAGAGTGGGGGACCTAATGCCCATGCAGAGGGCCCTACAAAATTAAACAGCGTTAGGAGGGTGGGGGAATATGAGGAGTGCCATGGCATTTAGGAAGTGCTGAATGGAAAGTGAAAGTAACTGACTGCCCCACCTCTATGCCTGAAGCATAGAGGTGGGGCAGGCAATATATGATTAACAGCTCAGATATTTAAACACATTTATAACAAGTATGGATGGTTTAATGTTACATTTGCAAAGCACCTTTATTGTACAGCATTTTGACTGTCTGGTTGACAGGCCCACTTTAAATCCTATACTAAAGCACCTCATACAACCAAGTAGGATCAGTACCATCTAGACAGGCCCTGGAAAACACGAGAAAAATTATCAATATTGCCATTCATGCTAATCAAAATTAGAGTTTCCTGGCTATACTGATATATTTTTGAAAGGTAACAATGAACACAACCACACTGTTCTTTTAAAATATATTCTTCTTTATATTATATTAACATTATACATCTGATTAATAGGTTTGTCTGATATACAATTACAATGAATTTGCTTCTTGGTTCACTAGTCCTTTTTTCAGTACCCTTGATCTTTAAAGTTATAAAGATATTTGTTGAATTAACTTAATAATATCATTTAAAATGAACAATATAATGGGATACAAAAAAATATGTATTCTGAATAGGTGTCTGTCTATAATTAATGTTTTTAAATATAAAATCACATAAATTAAAGCATAAAATTTTTATCCTTAACATTCATTACCTGGAGAATGTATAACATACAGTCTAGAATAATCCAACATATTTTTACATTACTATTAAAAATATGCTAGATTTCTGGCTCACTAAATAATTTTTTGGATGAGAATCTAGCTTTTACAAAGGCAGTTGCATAATGCCTTCAGGAATAATATTAGCAATCATTCTTTATCAGACTACCTCTGTTTACCAAATGGAGCCATCTGTACAATGATTCAGAGTCAAAATCTTTCTTCGGCTCATTTTTATGAGCAACATTCAAAGTGTGCAGACAGTGCAAATATTCTAACTTATCTATTACTGGTTAGAGACCTGGGATTTGGTCGTTCATCTGGTTTAACTATCATAGGGTTATGTGAAAATAAAAACAGAAGGTCTCATTATTACTGAGCCTGTTAGGTGGTTTTATACAATTAAGCTAATAAAATTGTGTTAGAAGGAGTTTTCCTAAATACATATTTACAGATTTCAAAACATTTATAAATGGTAAGCAAAGTTTATGGAACATAAAAAGAATTGGATCAGATGTTTGCAGAAGCTGTATGATAAGGACAATATCTGAGATTCTGTGTGTTATTAATAATTCCATTAGTACATTTGTAAAGGCACACATTTCAGTACCCAAGATATCTTATTAAAACAATGATGATTAGTCAGTTATCTATAATGTAATTATTACATCTGTTACTAAAGGGCAAATAAACATTTGATTCTATTTTGGATAAGAAAGAATTCTATCTTATTGTGTTCTTACTGTCTTTTTGGTCTGCACCTTCCCATTTTAAAAGAAGTTATCCTTATAAGGTTAAATGAGATTTGTATCATTTTGTAACTTTCACCTCCTATTTAAAGGGAATTGGAATCATACATTTGCAAGGGAGATTTACATTTTCAAATTAAATTTTCCCATATGTCATTACCCTACATGGTGCCAGAGTTTCTAAAACAAAAATACAATATGTAAATGTTCTGGAGGAAAGAAGGAAAAGGAGGAAAGATGTGGGAAGGAATTTTAAAGTCAAGAATTTATATTTTTATTAGGCATTGTATGTCAGCTCCTACACCAAGACAAACTGACCGAAACATTTTTGGTGAGGGAAGGACTACATTTTTTAAATCAGAAGCCTTTAAAAATAAAGAGCAAAACAAATCTTCAGAAAATATATATATATATATATATATATATATATATATATATATATATATATATATATACATACATATATATATATATATATATATACATATTTTTTTGGCATACAATGAGAAAGCACTTATGGAAAATTACAATTACAAATAACAGCTTTTATTTCAAAGCTACACAAATCCATAGGCAATTGTGTTCTAAAATGAGTTCCTTTTTTATTTTGCTTCAAGTCATAGCAATTGATTGATGATAGCAATAAATGAGATCTGGAACTCACACTTTTTTTATGAATCAGTTCAACCAGGATGGTTGAAGTTAAGTAAACCTGGCCCAATGTGTATATTATGCATTATATTGTGTATGGCTGCAGAAAACTGCAAACACATGGTCTCAATCCCATACCACTGTTAAATCTATCTTTCTTTTCAAATAAAATGCAGGATGAACATATGGATTTCAGTAAAAAAACATTCTTAAGCACCTGCTGTATATATGAATTTAAATCTTTATTTGTAAAGGCCTACTTAACATTCTGTGCTTAACATTTCTCATACTGCATTAATAGTACATACAAGAGGAACAACAATATGCTTAAATAAATAACACTTCTATGTACAGTTACATCAAAGGTTAAGTGCAATTTGTTGAATTACAACTTTGTCTACACACCATTATTGGGAAGCTGTGAAAGGGTGTTGGTTCATAGGTTTCTCTCCTCATTTTCTCATTTTGTCTTGAACTGTATCTTGACTACAAATATCTATTTTTTTCTAAAATATGTTGGTATTTTTAGACAACTCATTATCCCTAATTATTAAAGGTAAAAAGTGTATCCCTCTAAGAAAAATTTGTGTTGGAAAGGGGGATAACCAACAGTTATAATCAACTTGTGCTCTATTATAACTTGTGCAGCAACCATGTAGGTTTTTGTGTTAGTTTGTATGTTACTATAAGTTTCCTTTCTTCTACCTATGCCTACTACTGTAAAAGATGCCTGAGTTTATGGACAATTATATATTTAAATATAATGTTCTAATATACAGTAGTTATATATATATTTTTTAAAACAATATATTTATTGGTTTTGAAAAACTCACAGCAGGAATACATAAAGCGGCACATGAAATATATATAACAATATGCATGACATGGTTGATCTAGGCAGTATGTTAAGCCCAGGAAAGCAGAGAAGAATGTAGGAAGCCAAAGTTGAGAGTCTGCTTGCTGGCAGTCCCAAGGTATGGCACAAATCTGTGAGGATCTCAAGTTCCGGCAAAATTTCTCTGACGCGATATGAACCATGTGTTAGTGCCTACTAAGCATCTTCTGAATGAGTATTAAAGAAACAAAAAGGAAAACATGGGGAGTGAAAGAGAGAAAGATGAAAGGAAAACGAAGTAAGATGAGAGGAGGAGTTGGAAAGGAGTGGGGTAAGAAAAGGAAGTGAAAGGGTAGAGAAGTAGAAATGGCAGGTGTGGAAAGTAAAGGTAGACGCACCTGGCTGGGAAAACTCTATCAGATTCCAAAAATGTTTTACCCAAGCATCCATGGGTTAGTTCGGAATTGTGGTAACTGACCTCGTAACACCATTCTTGTTTGGGCCGGGGTCTCCGACCGGCAGCAGCAGATCCAGCAATCATGCGAGGAGAGGGAGAATTTAGTAAAGTATAGGAACCATGGGTTTGAAACAATCCTACACGGGGCACAGCTGCTTATACAGGTCTGAACTCAGAAATTGTATCCAGTGAAACCATTGTTTTGTAAAATTCTGAAAATCAGTTGATGAGTCCATTTTCAATTCCTCAAATCTCCGGATCTCCTTCATTTTTTGTATAAAATCGCTCACAGTGGGACTAGTAGTCTGATTCCATTTAATGGGGATAAGTGACTTTGCCATGTCCAGCATTACAGGTGCTAACGACCTTTTATACGCCTGGATTAGTAGTTATATATTTAACTTTGATACTGCATGTCTGGGTTTCTGGTGAAAGAGCATTTTAATATATTATAAATGTGTTTTTGTTTTGTAGAATCACACCTCTGGTAAAAGCTCCACAGATAGATTTATGGCTAAACTAAGCATGTAGTCATCATAGATATTCAGCATTAAGACAAATCAAAACGATTTACAACAAAGAGGCATTTACATTATTGTCCTATTGCCAGTGCCTTTCATATCTTGCCAAGGGTGATTATATCAGTGATGCATGTCATATCAGATATTCCAGGCAAGGCTTATTTTGTTGTACTTTTGCAAAGCCCTCTGACAATAATTATTATTTTGTGTGCACTGCAAATCTTGAAACACCTGCAACATTCTGTGGCATATTCAGCTTTGAAGCTGGCAGCATTCACAACTTTATAAAGGTATTTCCAAACCTTAAAACAGATCTTGCCAAACTGAAACTTGCTGACACATTCACTAACATTGTATCATCTTGTACATCAGTTTTCACATCGGTATATTGGAGCTATTGTGATGAACAGTGAGGGATGACTGCAACGCCAATTCCTATTTAAATGTTCCAAGTTTCTTTACTATGCAAATGGCTGATATAAAGCCACCCTGTGGATCATCATCTTCATGACATAATATCTACTTTGAAAAGTTATCGCAGATTCTTTAAAAATCAGCACTTTTCTTAATTATGTATTACTATGGGCTTTGGGTTTGGAAACATTGACTGTTGTAAAGCTGATATACCTTAAAGTAGTTAATTCAGTTAAATGGGCCTATTTTTAATATCCAGCTACATTTAGGGGCCGATTCACTAACTTCGAGTGAAGGATTTGAAGGTAAAAAACTTCGAATTTCAAAGGTTTTTTTGGGTACTTCGACCATCGAATAGGCTACTTCGGCCTATGACTACGACTTCGACTTGAACGATTCTAACTAAAAATCATTCGACTGTTTGATCATTCGATAGTCAAAGTACTGTCTCTTTAAAAAAAACTTCGACTTCATACTTCGGTAGTTTAAACCTACGAGGTACAATGTAAGCCTATGGGGACCTTCCCCATTACTTTTCTAAGGTTTTTTTTGATCAAAGGAAAATCCTTTGATCAATCAATTAAAATCCTTCGAATTGTTCAATTCTAAGGATTTCATCGTTCGATCGAAGATTTTTCCTTTGATCGTTCGATCGTAGGATTTGCGGTAAATCCTACAAATTCGATATTCGAATATGTAGGATTTTACCTCAAGGGTCGAATTTGAGGGTTTATCAACCCTCGATATTTGACCCTTAGTAAATCTGCCCCTTGATGTTATCATAAGATCTGCTATAAGGCCATGCAGTTTTTTTCACGCTGAACCACTAGTTTTATATTCTACTTCTCCTATTTTTTACTTCTCCTATTACTTAAATAAACTCAACTGTTCTTTGTATTTAGAGAGATAACCATTGTCCATTCCACCATCCCTGTAGGAACATTGCCCAGAACACTGGATCACCACTATATACCATGTACAGTATATGATACTGTAGTTGTAAGTAGGGCTCTGCTTATACTTTATATCTGATTAAAATATAAAGAATCCATGATTGCAACTATATGCAACTGTATGCAACTGCAAAACTTGGCAAAATATTGTGCTCATTCCTAGTGCTGAAAAAATTAATTACTATGGGCAGTTTTGTATTGGTTGATAATTAATAATTCTTCTGTTTCTCTGGCTTAAAAATATAATTACATGGTGTTCCTATTGTAATAAACACTAGATAGAAAACCCCAGTTACAATGTTGAATGTACCACTGAAAGAAAAACAGACGTTGCCATCGATCTTCTTGTCTCCTGATGCACACGACTGCATTTCTTCCTTCATGAGCTGAGCATACAAGTGATTAAATAATCAGCACTATTACCCTTGAGTAATATAAATCCCAGGAGCAGCCACTTAAAACACTTCTTCTAAGCTTTGTCAAGCAAGGAGTAGGATACTGCAAAACTATGTCTAACAAAAATAAAACTGTGTGAATACAATGTATTACAGTATACAGTATATGTGATATGCATACATTATTTACTGTATAATTAAGAAACTATGACTTTACATCTTTTTTATTGGTTATCTATAATGCTTCAAACATTCATATTAACATGAATGACCCAAGACAAGTAATATGGATTTGTTTGCAATGACATAAAGGGGACTTGGAGTGTGTTTGTCATTATTCCTGATGTCTGTGTACATACAGTATGTTGCTGCCAAATGATACTTTACATAATATTTATCCTTGACTTTGGACAGACCTAAACATATTTTGACTAAAATATTTTCAAACAAAGATGCAGAAGGTGCCTGGACTGCCCTGAAAATAGTGCAGATGATAAGGGACAGCTCATCAAGATTTACAAATTATTTTTGCAGATTTATAAATGGCACAGCTAAATTTTATTTTGATAAAGTTAGCATTACATTATATTTAAATGTATGTGTGTGTATATATATATATATATATATATATATATATATATATATATATATATATATATATATATATATATACAGTATATAACCTGTTTGGCAATGGAGGTAGATGCATTGCATACGTGTGCCAACTATTTGTAAATGAGCCTCTGTACTTGAAATATAATATAAGTAGGGTCAGTAAACAACTGCTGGACCTCATTTGAATCAAAGCTTAAAAACTTCCTTCTTTAGGAAACATAAATATTCCTTATTTTTTTATATTTTGAGATGTGAGATAAGCAGGATATAGGTACCTGAAATATATTTAAAAAAAATTATTTCCTGTTATCATACAAAAAAAAAATCAGAGTACAAGGCAACCATTCAATCTGGCCTAAAGTACAGTGACTTACCTTATAAAATGTAGATTTTTTTTACAAACAATTTATGTAGACATTTTTATAAACAACTTTGTTTTTCTTGTAATGTGTTTGCAGATCTACTATGTTCATCAAAAAGACATGATTTACAATCATAATTTTGCAAACCAGATGGTAAAATGTGACTACTGGTAATGAATCATACAATGTATGTCATGAACATCTTCAAATTTTTTAGAGAACTTTCAGCGCAAAGAAATCACAACAAAAGTAGATTAATCAGTAAATCATAAATGTTGTTCTTGTACTTTGCTTCAGTGACAACTCCTACATTGCTTGATTATATGCAAATGGTGGAGTACATTTATCAGTGTACACTACTACAGATGTGGAATTTACAGATGCATCCATATCAATTTAATATTTTGCTATATTGAATACATTTCACAAACTTTTAGATTAAAACTTTGAATGCATTCAGAAGAAAGACTGTTATAACTAAAATATTCATTGATCTTCCTACTTTATTGTAAAACAAATCAAACAAAAAAATCATACACATCTTTCAAAAGGTTATGTCATTCAACATATTTAAAAAGCTAATATTATTATACACAGTGGGGGTCATTTAAAATATAAAATTCACCCAGAGCATATTTATTCACAAATGATTGCCCATGGTTTTTCCTGAACACTGAAATATTGCACTGCTGTGCCTGTCATTTTTTGCAAATTTGCATTGCGCACAAATATTCACAAATGGCTCATAAATGAGAAGGGTGTTTGTGTGAGTGTGGCCACTGTGCAAGGCTGATGTGCGTGAAAATAGTGGTGACAGTAAATGACATTCTCAATTTGCCACACCGTTTTGAAAATATTTTCTTCACACCAAAGTCTCAGCATAACTCAAACACGCGAGTGTGTGCATAAATAGTCACAATTTGAGATTATGCCATATTTAAAAAGCTCTTATGGATCGAATTAATCGAATTAAAAAAATGTAATTCTTTTTACACATGAAATACACCACTCTTACCCAGCTTTATAAATATTGCACAGGGTAAATATGTTCTCTTTGCGAACTAATTTGCACTACGCAAATCTTATAAATAAGCCCCAGTGACTTTGAAATCAGCTTCATGTTACTGTATATTTAAAGTAACATACATGACTTAGAAAGTACATTTTATAGTACACAGAAACTATTGGGGTCATCTGAGCTCAAACTACACCTATATCACAACATAATATCAATGCAGCATGTGTGAGCATATATTTTTTAAGAAAATAACTTTATCAGTTTCAACATTTGACACGTGGTCTTTATAATATCTGCAATTAAAGATAGGGTCTAAATGATTTTCAAATCCCCCATTCTCTTTTTATTTGCATTTTACACAGTGTATGAACTTTTTTGGAAATATGGTTGTACAAAACACCACCAGGCAGACAGATTCTCACAACTCAGCAATGACAGCTTTCACTCCAAATATACAAGGAAGTCAATTGTTTACAGTCAAGCAATAAAACATAATCATATTTAGTCAGACCCTGTCCATAGGGATTAACATTGATTAGAAAGTTTTAATACAACAATATATACTGAAATGTCAGAACAATGGATAAACAATTCATAGCAGCTATCAATATAGCTGGGGACAAAATCCCCCAGTACAAGAAAATAATGAACAATATAATCCACATCTAGAGGCCTTGTGTAAAGTGATCATTCTTCTGCAAGTCATCCAGTGTGTGCCTTATCCTGTATAAGAAATGCCCAACTACAAGGCTATGGGGTAAATTTATCAAAGAGCGAAGTTCCGCCACTAGAGTGAAATTCCGCAGCTCTCAGTTCATTTCTATGGGATTTTTATCAATGGGTGTAAGTGAAAGTTCACCCTTTGATGAATACGCCTTTAAAAATCCCATAGAAATGAATGGGGAGTGGCGGCATTTCACTCTAGTGGCGGAACTTCACTATTAACTTCACTCTTTGATAAATATACCCCAATATGTGGGGGAAAATGGACAAACACTAGGCCAGCTGATGTTCTTCTACAGATCTGATATCACATGTGGAAAAACAGATCTCCCAGTGGCAGCATATTTTTGCAGCAGTGACCACAGAGTAGAGGACCTTTGAGTCACAATACTAATGGGCAACTTTAAAACACAACAACAGCAAAACGAGTGAGATCTAGAAATTCATATACCCAACAATGCAGCCTGAACAGGGACAGAAGCTTTATATCCAGCTATGAATATTGCTAATATCACCCTGATGCTATGGAGATTTGAGTTCTGTACATGTATTTTACAAAGACACTTTCCTCAAGACTGCCATCATCCCACAACAAGATATTGTATTAATCTATGAATAGGCATCTTATCTGAGGATTGCCAATAAATATCTTAATGGTAATGTAATAACATATAAATTTTTTTACCCTGTGCTAGTATATACATTTCATGATTTTTCAGTTGCTGCATCATATCATGCCTGAAGCAGGCATCCCAAATCTAAGTTAGCCAACAAAAGTAAGCACTTTATTTATATTTTTCTATTGGAATCCCTATTGGTAAGTAGTGATGGGCGTATCTGTTTTTGATGCGTGCAACAATTTTTATACGAGTGACTTAAAGCATTTAAGTTAATTAATTAACTTAATTAATTAATTTTGACGCATGACAAATTTGCCGCGCACCAATTTTTTTTTGACATGACGGATTTTTCACAGGCAAATTTTTGCAGCAGTTTTGTGAATTAATATGCCACAAATTCATGTCTGCCAAATGTATTCATCCATCACTATTGGTATGGAATGTTTCATATATTCAGGTTCTATTTAACCCTACACCGTACGTTCTGGCAGGCAAGGGCTTTAACTGCCAAGCACGTACATTGTACGTGCTTGCAGTTTTACATGCTGTACTCTGCATCAGCGGCTTTAGCCGCCTCTGCAGAGGTTTAGCAGCATTGACAGCCCCCTGGGCAATGAGGCTGGGGGGCTGTCATGTCGGTCCTGCGACTACATATTTTAGTATAAAAAAAACCAAAAAAAAAAAAGTTTTTTTAAATTTTTCATTTTCCACTTATATGGACTTATATGCATTTATATACACTTATATGGACTTATATACACACTTATACACACTTATACACTGTCACACAATTCTTGGAAGTGTACACACATTTTATTTTTTTTACTTTTTCATTTCACCAATTTGTGTTTTTTTTACCCATAAAAACTGTTTATTTCAGCAGCGTGACTATTGGATAATCGATTTCAGCCACTAATTACGCTGTTGGTGCAGTTATTTTGTTATTTCATTGATTTGCACAATTTTTGTGGTTTTATTGCAATTTTATCCCTGGATTATTGTTCCTTATGTATCTTTAGTATAGTTTTGCTGTTTGGTGCTTTGGTATATTATTTTACTTAGATTGATCCGTCAGAATATATGCTTTCCAAAAATATATGGTTTTCTGGGGTCTTTTTACAGTTTGGGGGTCTTACGGCACATAACGCACAGTTGGGGTTCTCTTTTCAGCAGCTTAGTTGGCCAGCGTGAAAATTCATATGCACATTTTTCATTTGGGGCCGTACACACCATATACTTTGGTAAATCTATGCATATTGGGCATCAAACTATTCAGTAGACCTCTGATGTCCATATTTGGGGTGATTTTTCTTTGTTCGTAAAACATTGTGTGAGATAAATGTGGCATACTTCAACATTTTTAGGCGATTTTCGGAAATGTAAAAATCTCTATGTTTATAAAAGTTTTGCAGTTTGGTACTTTGCTGTAGAAAGACGTCTTTATCTTGGTTGTTTTCGTCAGAATGTGTACTTTCCAAAAACATATGGTTTTGGGGGGTCTTTGCTGTTAGGAGGGTCTTGAGGCACATAATATGAAGTCAAGGGTCTATGTTCACAGAAGGCGAATCGGCAGCAGAGAAAACTCATATTCACTATTTACATTTGGGGTCCGCACATGCCAGCTGCCTTGGTATATCAATGCATATTGGGCATAAAACTGTTCAGTAGACCCTTGGCATCAGTATTTATGGTGTTTTACAATTGTATGTAAGAAGTTGGGTGAGATAAATGCGGCCAATTGCAATATTTTTAGGCGATTTTCAGAAATGTAAAAACCGTTGCTTTTATCGCCAAATTTAGGAAAGGCTTGCGACTTGGTACTTTGGAGTACAAAGACATGCATACCCAATTTGGATTTCGCGGGAATGTGTAATTTCCAAAAATATATGGTTTTCTGGGGCGAACATACTTTTTTCTTCCTTTGCCCCCCCCAAAACTATGTAAATGTGTTGATTTTGCAGTACCTGAAATGACAGACAATATGGGGGTCTTCCTTTTGGGGCCCCTATATGCCACGTGCTTGGGTACACCTATACATATTGGGCATCAAACTGTTCAGAGGACCCTAGGCTTTCATATTTGGGGTGATTTGTCTTGATACCTAAAAGTATGTGGGTAATACGATGCTGCAGGGTAGAAATTTTGAGGTGATTTTTGGAAATATCACCAAAATCATCAAATTTAGGAATGGTTTGCGGCTTGGTACTTTGTAGTACAAAGACATCCATACCCAATTTAGATTCGTGGGAATGTGTACTTTCCGAAAATATATGGTTTTCTGGGTTGAAATTACTTTTTTCTGCCTTTGCCCCCCCCAAAACGATGTAAATGTGTTGATTTTGCAGTACCTAAAATGAAAGACCATATGGGGGTCTTCCTTTTGGGACCTCTATATGCCACGTGCTTGGGTACACCTATACATATTGTGCATCAAACTGTTCAGAGGACCCTAGGCTTTCATATTTGGGGTGATTTCTCTTGATACCTAAAAGTATGTGGGTAATACGATGCTGCAGGGTAGAAATTTTGAGGTGATTTTTGGAAATGTCACCAAAATCACCAAATTTAGGAATGGTTTTCGGCTTCGTACTTTGTAGTACAAAGACATGCATACCCAATTTAGATTCGTGGGAATGTGTACTTTCCGAAAATATATGGTTTTCTGGAGTGAACTTAATTTTTCCTACATTTGCCCCCCTCAAAACGATGTAAATGTGTTGATTTTGCTGTACCTGAAATGACAGACAATATGGGGGTCTTCCTTTTGGGGCCTCTATATGCCACGTGCTTGGGTACACCTATACATATTGTGCATCAAACTGTTCAGAGGACCCTAGGCTTTCATATTTGGGGTGATTTCTCTTGATACCTAAAAGTATGTGGGTAATACGATGCTGCAGGGTAGAAATTTTGAGGTGATTTTTGGAAATGTCACCAAAATCACCAAATTTAGGAATGGTTTTCGGCTTCGTACTTTGTAGTACAAAGACATGCATACCCAATTTAGATTCGTGGGAATGTGTACTTTCCGAAAATATATGGTTTTCTGGAGTGAACTTAATTTTTCCTACATTTGCCCCCCTCAAAACGATGTAAATGTGTTGATTTTGCAGTACCTGAAATGACAGACAATATGGGGGTCTTCCTTTTGGGGCCCCTATATGCCATGTGCTTGGGTACACCTATACATATTGGGCATCAAACTGTTCAGAGGACCCTAGGCTTTCATATTTTGGGTGATTTATCTTGATATCTAAAAGTATGTGGGAAATATGATGCTGCAGGTTGGAAATTTTGAGGTGATTTTTGGAAATGTCACCAAAATCACCAAATTTAGGAATGATTTGCAGCATTGTACTTTGGAGTACAAATACATGCATACCCAATTTAGATTCGTGGGAATGTGTACTTTCCGAAAATATATGGTTTTCTGGGGTGAACTTACTTTTTTCTACTTTTGACCCCCCCAAAACGATGTAAATGTGTTGATTTTGCTGTACCTGAAATGACAGACCATATGGGGGTCTTCCTTTTGGGGCCCCTGTATGCCACGTGCTTGGGTACACCTATACATATTTGGCATAAAACTGTTCAGAGGACCCTAGGCTTTCATATTTGGGGTGATTTGTCTTGATACCTAAAAGTATGTGGGTAATACGATGCTGCAGGGTGGAAATTTTGAGGTGATTTTTGGAAATGTCACCAAAATCACCACATTTAGGAATGGTTTGTGGCTTGGTACTTTGGAGTAGAAAGACATGCATACCCAATTTGGATTCAGGGGAATGTGTACTTTACGAAAATATATGGTTTTCTGGGGTGAACGTACTTTTTTCTACCTTTGCCCCCCCCCCCCAAACAATGTAAATGTGTTGATTTTGCAGTATCTGAAATGACAGACCAAATGGGGGTCTTCCTTTTGGGGCCCCTGTATGCCACGTGCTTGGGTACACCTATACATATTGGGCATCAAACTGTTCAGAGGACCCTAGGCTTTCATATTTGGGGTGATATCTCTTGATACCTAAAAGTATGTGGGTAATACGATGCTGCAGGGTAGAAATTTTGAGGTGATTTTTGGAAATGTCGCCAAAATCACCAAATTTAGGAATGGTTTGTGGCTTGGTACTTTGGAGTACAAAGACATGCATACCCAATTTAGATTTGTGGGAATGTGTACTTTCCGAAAATATATGGTTTCTGGGGTGAACCTACTTTTTTCTACTTTTGACCCCCCCAAAACGATGTAAATGTGTTGATTTTGCAGTATCTGAAATGACAGACCATATGGGGGTCTCCCTTTTGGGAGCCCTGTATGCCACGTGCTTGGGTACACCTATACATATTGGGCATCAAACTGTTTAGAAGACCCTAGGCTTTCATATTTGGGGTGATTTCTCTTGATACCTAAAAGTATGTGGGCAATACGATGCTGCAGGGTAGAAATTTTGAGGTGATTTTTGGAAATGTCACCAAAATCACCAAATTTAGGAATGGTTTTCGGCTTCGTACTTTGTAGTACAAAGACATGCATACCCAATTTAGATTCGTGGGAATGTGTACTTTCCGAAAATATATGGTTTTCTGGAGTGAACTTAATTTTTCCTACATTTGCCCCCCTCAAAACGATGTAAATGTGTTGATTTTGCAGTACCTGAAATGACAGACTATATGGGGGTCTTCCTTTTGGGGCCCCTATATGCCACGTGCTTGGGTACACCTATACATATTGGGCATCAAACTGTTCAGAGGACCCTAGGCTTTCATATTTTGGGTGATTTATCTTGATATCTAAAAGTATGTGGGAAATATGATGCTGCAGGTTGGAAATTTTGAGGTGATTTTTGGAAATGTCACCAAAATCACCAAATTTAGGAATGATTTGCAGCATTGTACTTTGGAGTACAAAGACATGCATACCCAATTTAGATTCGTGGGAATGTGTACTTTCCGAAAATATATGGTTTTCTGGGGTGAACTTACTTTTTTCTACTTTTGACCCCCCCAAAACGATGTAAATGTGTTGATTTTGCTGTACCTGAAATGACAGACCATATGGGGGTCTTCCTTTTGGGGCCCCTGTATGCCACGTGCTTGGGTACACCTATACATATTTGGCATAAAACTGTTCAGAGGACCCTAGGCTTTCATATTTGGGGTGATTTGTCTTGATACCTAAAAGTATGTGGGTAATACGATGCTGCAGGGTGGAAATTTTGAGGTGATTTTTGGAAATGTCACCAAAATCACCACATTTAGGAATGGTTTGTGGCTTGGTACTTTGGAGTAGAAAGACATGCATACCCAATTTGGATTCAGGGGAATGTGTACTTTACGAAAATATATGGTTTTCTGGGGTGAACGTACTTTTTTCTACCTTTGTCCCCCCCCCAAACAATGTAAATGTGTTGATTTTGCAGTATCTGAAATGACAGACCAAATGGGGGTCTTCCTTTTGGGGCCCCTGTATGCCACGTGCTTGGGTACACCTATACATATTGGGCATCAAACTGTTCAGAGGACCCTAGGCTTTCATATTTGGGGTGATATCTCTTGATACCTAAAAGTATGTGGGTAATACGATGCTGCAGGGTAGAAATTTTGAGGTGATTTTTGGAAATGTCGCCAAAATCACCAAATTTAGGAATGGTTTGTGGCTTGGTACTTTGGAGTACAAAGACATGCATACCCAATTTAGATTTGTGGGAATGTGTACTTTCCGAAAATATATGGTTTCTGGGGTGAACCTACTTTTTTCTACTTTTGACCCCCCCAAAACGATGTAAATGTGTTGATTTTGCAGTATCTGAAATGACAGACCATATGGGGGTCTCCCTTTTGGGGGCCCTGTATGCCACGTGCTTGGGTACACCTATACATATTGGGCATCAAACTGTTTAGAGGACCCTAGGCTTTCATATTTGGGGTGATTTCTCTTGATACCTAAAAGTATGTGGGCAATACGATGCTGCAGGGTAGACATTTTGAGGTGATTTTTGGAAATGTCGCCAAAATCACCAAATTTAGGAATGGTTTGTGGCTTGGTACTTTGGAGTACAAACACATGCATACCCAATTTAGATTCGTGGGAATGTGTACTTTCCGAAAATATATGGTTTTCTGGGGTGAACATACCTTTTTCTACTTTTGACCCCCCAAAACGACATAAATGTGTTGATTTTGCTGTACCTGAAATGACAGACCATATGGGGGTCTTCCTTTTGGGGCCCCTGTATGCCACGTGCTTGGGTACACCTATACATATTGGGCATCAAACTGTTCAGAGGACCCTAGGCTTTCATATTTGGGGTGATATCTCTTGATACCTAAAAGTATGTGGGTAATACAATGCTGAAGGGTAGAAATTTTTAGGTGATTTTTGGAAATATCACCAAAATCACCAAATTTAGGAATGGTTTGCCGCTTTGTAATTTGGAGTACAAAGACATGCATACCCAATTTAGATTCGTGGGAATGTGTACTTTCCGAAAATATATGGTTTTCTGGGGTGAACTTACTTTTTTATACTTTTGACCCCCCCAAAACGATGTAAATGTGTTGATTTTGCAGTACCTGAAATGACAGACCATATGGGGGTCTTCCTTTTGGGGCCCCTGTATGCCACGTGCTTGGGTACACCTATACATATTGGGCATCAAACTGTTCAGAGGACCCTAGGCTTTCATATTTGGGGTGATTTCTCTTGATACCTAAAAGTATGTGGGTAATACGATGCTGCAGGGTAGAAATTTTGAGGTGATTTTTGGAAATGTCACCAAAATCACCAAATTTAGGAATGGTTTGCGGCTTTGTACTTTGGAGTACAAACACATGCATACCCAATTTAGATTCGTGGGAATGTGTACTTTCCGAAAATATATGGTTTTCTGGGGTGAACCCACTTTTTTCTACTTTTGACCCCCCCAAAACGATGTAAATGTGTTGATTTTGCAGTACCTGAAATGACAGACCATATGGGGGTCTTCCTTTTGGGGCCCCTGTATGCCACGTGCTTGGGTACACCTATACATATTGGGCATCAAACTGTTCAGAGGACCCTAGGCTTTCATATTTGGGGTGATTTCTCTTGATACCTAAAAGTATGTGGGTAATACGATGCTGCAGGGTAGAAATTTTGAGGTGATTTTTGGAAATGTCACCAAAATCACCAAATTTAGGAATGGTTTGCGGCTTGGTACTTTGTAGTACAAAGACATGCATACCCAATTTAGATTCGTGGGAATGTGTACTTTCCGAAAATATATGGTTTTCTGGGTTGAACATACCTTTTTCTACTTTTGACCCCCCCAAAACGACGTAAATGTGTTGATTTTGCAGTATCTGGAATTACAGAACTGATAGCTCAAATGAGGTGTCTACATTTTAGGGCCCCTATATATCACATGCTTGGGTACACCTATACATATTGGGCATCAAACTGTTCAGTGGACCCCAGGCTTTCATATTTGGGGTGTTTTACATTGATACCTAATGATGTGTGGGAGATACGATTATGTAGATTGGAAGCTTTGAGGTCATTTTTCAAAAAATTCACCAATTTCTATAAAACATTATAACTTTAGGAAACAATTGCAACTTGGTAGTTTGGAGTACAATGATATGTTTACCCATTTTTGATTCACCAGAATCTGTTCTTTCTAATAATGGGTAGTTTTCTAGGGTAAACCTACTGTTAGTGGAATGTTTGGCCTTGAAATCAGAAGTATGCCGTTTGGGGAGCGGTGCTTTGGACATTTGCTAGTGTACTACTTGTAGATTTTGATCTATACAAGTGAGAAATCTCCATAAAACTATATATATTTGGTATTGCCGCGTTCAGGAGACATAGACCTTTCCAAATCAGCTGTGTTCTCATACATAAAGTAAATAATGTTTCTGATATATGTGATTGTTCTTTGTGAAACATGATTTTTTTCATTTTATTGGACACTTATAAGCCTATATTTTTTTACAGAAGTAGAATTACACCAAAATTCTTGCATATTTTGAAAGTTCAGGTTGTCCTGAAAAAAACAATATATTGTTTTCCTGGGTAAACTAAAAGACTGCCCCAGGAAGGGCCCTTAAAGTGAAAGAGTGCAAAATATCTAAAAACTGCTTGGCAGTAGATGTTCGCATCTAGGACAAAAGGGCTGGCAGGGAAAGGGTTAATTATGATTTGTCAAAATATTATGGACTCAATTGATGCACAGATTTTAAAGGAAATTGCCAATTATTAAAGCAAAGAAAGCAAAGAAGCAAGAATCCATGTTTTAATTCACTTTTTTGCACCTTGTTATACTGTATTACTGTAACCTGAAACAATAACAAAATCATGTATGGATGGAAAGTTGTTATGCTATGGACTGATCATGCTCAACCCATGTGATGACCAATATTAAGGTAGGGACTTCCTTATCTGATGATAAGATTATAGATATTGGAAAGCATTGCTGTGAGATTTAGCAAGGATATATTCTAAAATATAAGAACTGTTCATCCCAAAATGAATAAAATATACAGAAATATCTGGAAAATAAATTAAAAGTGGCACAATGCTGTAAATATTTTTCCTTTCCATTGATAAGTACTTACACATCACTGTAAGTACTGTATGCAAAAGGAGTATAAGGGAAAGAAACTACTAAGAACCTATTGATTGCCTAGAAAAGGTAAAAACCATATTACCTCTGTGTATGTGTGGCCAGCAAATCTTATCATCATAGTAGCATATAGTATTAAACTAAAGAGTACTGAAAACCTCATAGAATTAATCAGATATACAGAAAAGTGTTATAGTAAAACATTCATTGTTTTTTGTGAATTCTTAAAACACTTTCAGTTGGTCTTTAACTAATTTGCTATGTTCATTCTGGTATTTTAATAAGTTTAGAGATTTTGACATAACACATAATCATATAATGTCAGTTTTTAAATCATATAATATCAGTTTTTATTAATTTGGCGTATTGTACCATCTGGTCTTATTTTATGCAAATAATTCTAATTTTAAAAAAAATTTAGTTTTCTCTGCAATTATAAAACAGTACCTTGTACTTGATCCTAACTAAGATGTAATGAATCCTTATTGCAAATATAACAAGCAGACAAAGTATGGAGATCTAAGGGTCGAATATCGAGGGTTAATAAACCCTCGAATTCAACCCTCGAAGTAAAATCCTACGAATTGAAATATCGATCGATCGAAGGAAAAATTGTTCGATAAAACCCTTCAAATCGAACGATTCTAACGATTTTAAGCGATCGGTCGAAGGATTGTTCTTCGATCAAAAAAGCTTAGAAAAGTAATGGGGAAGGTCCCCATAGGCTAACATTGTACCTCGGTAAGTTTAAACTACCAAAGTATGTAGTCAAAGTTTTTTTTAAAGAGACAGCACTTCGACTATCGAACAGTCGAATAGTCGAACGATTTTTAGTTCGAGTTGAAGTCGAAGGTCGTAGTAGCCTATTTGATGGTCGAAGTACCCAAAAAAAAACTTCGAAATTCAAAGTTTTTTTCATTCGAATACTTCACTCGAGCTTAGTAAATGTGCCCCACAATGTATAGCCTTCCCAGAATGATCCATTGTCAAAGAGATATCTACATATTAAAACACAATAAATAAAATAGCATACAAATGCAACCACTAATGTTGTGTTAATAAAACAAAAAAACATAAAAAATTTGTGTCATGTATGTATTATACGTATATTTATAATGAATTATATTTATTGTGTTGTAACTTGTATGTATCAATTTGGGACAATGGAGCATTCTAGGAAAGCAATGTCTGACCTTTGGACTATTACACGTGGGGTTGAGGAGTGAGCATGGCTGGATTGAGTCCTTAGGCTACTGACACATGGGGCAGTTTCTCAGCCTGCAAACTGAAACACTACAGGTATTTCTCTCAGTGTCTCAGGCTGCCTCAATTGATTATAGAAATAATTCCCTTTATCCCTATACAGTTGAATCCCTACACTTAGGGGCAAATTTACTTATGGTCGAATATCGAGGGTTAATTATCCCTCGATATTCGACTGCCGAATTGAAATCCTTCGACTTCGAATATGGAAGTCGAAGGATTTAGCGTAAATAGTTCGATCGAACAGAAAATCTTTGATCGAACGATTAAATCCTTTGAATCGTTCGATTCGAAGGATTTTAATCCATCGATCGAACGATTTTTCTTCCACCAAAAAAGATTGCTAAGCCTATGGGGACCTTCCCCATAGGCTAACATTGACTTCGGTAGGTTTTAGGTGGCGAACGAGGGGGTCAAAGTTTTTTTAAAGAGACAGAGCCAAAAAAAACATTCGAAATTCGAAGTTTTTTTTATTCTATTCCTTTTCTCGAACTAAGTAAATAGGCCCCTTAGTGAGTACTGCTTGGGAACTACCTCATGCTTAGGGGCATATTTATTAACATTGGAGACAAACATCACTGTGATGTTGTCCATAGCAACCAATATCATATTTGCTTTTTTTCTAACTGTTCTAATTGCGGATTGTTTGCTCCAATGTTAATAAATACACCCCTAAATGTCATTGCTACCCTGTCTATCTAAAACTCTTGGAGTGTTCTATTACAGGATCTGCTATCCACTGTCTAACCTCATTCACAGGTTCCCTTTTTCCAGACAGGTTGAATCCAAAGAGGAAGTGTTCCTTCCACTTAGATAAACTTTGGACAGGACCAACTTACTATAACATTGGGCCTATAGGAACATATACCAACCCTAGGGCATAGATCACACCTAACTGGGACTTACTAAACTAGCAGCGGAGCTCCTTGAGTAAGGTTAACTAAGCTAAGATTTGTCATTTATGTTGTTGGTGTGTTTATGCAAGTGCATCAGGCTAGTGTAACAGTGTTCTCCTGCTTTTTTTTTATTACATATGCTTTACTAAATTAAAAAAAAAGTATATTGTTTAAAGGTTTATTTATTTTCTAATTGTGTTGCCATAATTTTGTAAGATAAAAGAGTTAATGCATGACACAATAGCAATGTTGAGTGAATCTGCCTCGTTTCACCGAAAAATTTGCAAAACTGCAGAAAAATTCACAAAACGCATTGAAGTCAATAGCCTTTTTTTAAGCATGCAACTTTTTTTCTCACTCCAAATGTATTAGTCGATGGGCGTTTTTTCTCACTCCAAGTGCATTGATTTAACGTGGTGCCAAAGTGTGAAAATTCACCGCTAATTCATGTGAGGTGAAAAAACTTGCTCATAACTACACAATAGAGATTTTAATATCCTTACCATCCCTAATGAGTAATTACATATAAGAAATATTAATTACGGTCTTCAAAAGTAAACAGATACTGTACAATATGGGGAAGATTTATAGGGGATAGTCCAAATTTGATTCGAATTTGAAAAAAAAATTTGAATATCGAAATTTATCATGTACTCTCTTTAAAAATTTTACTTCAACCATTTGCCATCTAAAACCTGCCACATTGCTGTTTTAGCCTATGGGGGAATGAAAAAGTATATTGTCTAGTGAAAAAAATGCTTTTTTATGTCTTTCATTTAGAAGATGAATACCATTTTAAGAATAGCTTTAGAAACACAGTAAAACTTCAAAAATAAATGTTAGTTTATAGTAAAACATTTGTATTTTTTAAAATAAAAATTCATAGGATAATGCAGTGAATTAAATGCATATATGCATGTATGCTGAATATGCACAGCTGATATCCATTTAAAGCACATACAGTAGCTTAAATTCACTAATAGTTTTAATTTGTTTTTTTCTTTTCGTTTAAGAAAGCCAATTAATGAGAGCATAAAACGATACGCAACTGCTGGAAGAATTCCAAGTTATTCAGTTGAAATCCTTTGTATAATAATTTTGCACACTGTGATGGTTTGTGAGTTTCTGCACAAAGATTATCTTCTGTAACTAATCTGCATGTGTTTGCTTCTTTTATGTATTTAATGGCATTTGAAGACTGTTAAACTTTTTACCTCTAGAAAGTAAAAGTTTTGTCTAAAGTAAATGATTGATAGACGACAGCTAATGTTTAATTGCATATATACATCCAGCTAAAATGCATGAATACGCAGGATGCGTTAATACACAGATGTAATGTGTTAATACACAGCTCTTAAATGGATTACACAGAGCATATCAAAAGGCATAGCAACACACCATCACTGTATAATTGTCAGTTGTATAGTTGATTTTGTCAGAAGGAAAGATGAAGACATCTGTATCATTACTTTACTCCTACGGGCAAAGAAATGCAGCTGAATTAGTCCTGATTGTTGCTGAATAATTATTGAATAATGAATTTGTGGCCCCATAGCTGTTAGGAATGTGTGGCCCTGTCAGTACAAACACAGCTTGATAAAGGGCAGAGACCAGGCCTGAAACATTGTATGTCATGGATCAGAAGCCATATGTTCCAACAAAGGCTTTTTCCTTTAAATCCCTGCGTTGGCAGTGCTGTGTCGTATACTGAAGTACAATAATCAAAGTGGGAAGTGGATCACTAAACACGGGCACCTGCAATTACTGAATTAATATGTTGGTGAGTGCTGACTGAACTATAACTTAAATATAAATACAGTACCTTTGGGCATGGCCACATAGGAGAAGGAGCAATTTTAATACAAAGAATTATATGAAACGTTATATACTCACACATTAAAAATGTTCAGTGAACAAAAAGACATACTATTAAAGTTGAATCATCATTGGCTACACTCATTTCTATTGATAAAGGGCTTGTAAAGTACTTCAGAACAAAAGGCTGGAGGCACATTATTATTCGTGATTGCATTAAGTAGGTCAGCTTCCCCTTAGAAGTCAAGAAAGAAGTCTGTACAATACTAATATTAACTTACATAAGAACTCAAGGCTTTAATCAATTCTTAAGGCTTCAGGTGTTAGCCTAATAAAATTTTTACTAAAATATCAGTATAACGAAACCAGGAATCCCGTTCCTTAAAAAAGGCAAACCTTGAAACTTGGCCCTTCATAAATAAAACAAAAATGCTTGAATGTTGGACTAAAATACACTAACCTAGATTATAATGATCTTTGGTGAATTGATTTAATGATTATTTCTCCTCAGTGGCATTATGTCAAATGTTCTTTAATAAATACAGAATATAAATTCTTCATATTCTATATGATAGAGAGGTACCGTTTACTTTTCTTACATTTTAAAGAGACAAAGAGCAAGGGGAGAAGAAATTGGTCACAATTCTCTAATGAAGAAGTAAAACATCTTTAGCAAGTTTGTGTTATATGCAGTACTGTCTATCTTTGTGTTATATATTATCTATCTTTGTGTTTTATATTGTCTACAGTGCATTTTTTATATTGTATAAGTCAGTGAAGATTTGATTATTGTTATCTGTCATTTTTAATTTTAACTCTGCCTGACCTATGCTCCCTGTGTGTGCCATACTCTGCCTGCTCTATGCTCCCTGTGTGTACCATACTCTGCTTGCCCTATGCTCCCTGTATGTGCCATTCTCTGCTGCCCTATGCTCCCTGTGTGTGCCATACTCTACCTTTCTTATGCTCCCTGTGTGTGCCATGCTTTGCCTGCCCTATGTTCCCCATGTGTGCCATTCTCTGCTGCCCTATGCTCCCTGTGTGTGCCATACTCTGCCTGCCCTAAGCTCCCTGTGTGTGCCCTACTCTGCCTGCCCTACCTGTGGGACATGAGCCTGGTAAGATTTGTTCTAAGGGTTTTTTAGCATTTGTAAATTGCTGTTAGGGGGCCATAAGGTGTTTAATCATGTGCTGGCTGGGTGCTGTGTTATCCACAGGGGAGGAGGAGGGATATGGATTTAAGGGTATGTCTAGACTTGAGTGACATCCCTGCAGTGAGCATCAACCATTTATTTTTTTGGTGTGTTACAATTATTAATGTGATATGGTCTTAAAAGTTCTTGATGCAACCTGGGTGTGGTTTTAAGTGGGTGTGGTTTAAAAAGGGAGTGGTCAACACTGGCTTCCATTATAGGCCCTCCACCATGGAGAACAGAAAAAATCCGGCACTTGACCCCTTTTTTTCGCCACTTTTCTCTCAATTTCTTGATTTCAGGTCTGCAGATCAAAAATGTAGGCAAAATTTCTTAAACAATATGCCTAGAATAACTTGGTGCTTGAATCTTAAAAACGTGATCAATTAAAAACAAGAAGAAAACCTGATTGCAGCAAAAACACATTCTACTCATCAACCAGTCTAAAACTCAATTTTAAATTTTGCCTAGGAAACTTCTTTTGACTTCTACATGAACTTGCTAGCTTGTAAAAGCTGGTAAGGTGTGATCTATATGGAAGGCATGTGATTTTTTGGTAAATGGATGGCTGACTAAAGCTCAGCACGTAAAAAAAGAATATTTTGTTTTATCCAACACAAAATTATGATATCGGATTGTTCAAAGAGAATGACAGGATGTTGAGGTCAGGGGTACCAAAGGGTACAAAAAGTATTCATTGAACTTCACAGGAAGGATGTTCTGGGATTTTTCTGTATCATAGTGAATAACATTTTATTTGATAAGCATGTATCCTCTATATGCTGGCAGGCAAAGGCTCTAACTTCCAAAAATGGAGTAGCTACATTTTATGGCAATTTTTATGCCCATTTTGAATTCATTGGAATATGTATGAATATTTCTTGCTGTAAGAAATTTTATGTTACATAAAACACACTATGCTTTGTTTGCAGAACGTTAAGTGCCAGCCAAGAGATTTCATATTTACCATTTTTTTTTTGGTGTTTGTACATGTCATATACTTAGGTAACCCAAGCATTATGGCATTAAACTGTTCAGAAAATTCATGTTTATTACATTTTAACTAATTTTGGCTTGTTCTGGTTAGCATGCAGAACTTGAAAAAAAACATTTGGCTTTGGATTATGACCATAAAACAATACAAAATCTGTTCATTCTAATAATTTAATAATTCCAAGTATCTGTAAATGCATTATTCCTTTTTGTCACAATGTAGTGATGGTTGTCAACAGAGCAATACCTTATATTCATTACTGACTAGTTCCTACTACATACTGTAATTGGGAGACCACAGACATGAACCTGAACCACTAGTTAGAAGGCTGGATCTTTTTCCACAGAATTGGTTGCACGGATTTCTACTTACATTTGCATATTGTCTGTGATTAAAGGGTTTTATCAAATGTAACTTTCATGTAACCAATTTGATAAGACTCCATACAGATGAAGCCACTTGGATTTGTGAGTTAAATGCGTCATGACTCAGAGTTAATTGAAGAAACTGTGTTATCTAAAGTTATCTTAACTCATTTAATGCATTTAACCTTTTCATTAGCATACCAAAGCACCATTGTTCACAATGGTGAATGCTTTAATTAGATGGGATGTTGTGTCACAGTTTTCTGTGTTAAATGAGATAAATGGGATATCTGTGTTTAGTTATTCTGTGTCAAACAGACAAACCAAAGTGGCTGCATCTGTAAGTCTCATACATAATATAGTATCGTATATTTTTCTTTGTGTATCAAATTCGTTTTAGTTGAACCCATTATGCAAGATGGTGGACCATATTTATGCATATCAAATGATTTGCAGCCATTAAAATCATGAATAATTTGGTTTAGACTTTGTGAAACTGGAATTTGGCAAACATTCTACACTCCAAATGTATGAAATGCCAATCAACTTAATTTGACATGATAATTGGAGACTTAAAAACAGCTTAGCTTTTTCCGTATTTCTTGTAAATTTAGATACAATTAGTGTAAAGGGATATTTTACTTGAATTATTTCAGATCAGCTGGATCCTGTCCAGTTGGTATCCTAATGTAAGCCATGTGGACATCTGCCAGCTTGTTGTCATGTGAAGTAGGCCTCAGTAAGAAAAAGTTTATTCAGCAAGCTGAACTTGCTGTGCCCAATGCTGTGTCATCATCTACAGATTTATAGAACACTTAATCTAAATATAAGAGTGCTGAATACTTTGTAACAGCTTGCTTGTGCTATGGTTTATAGTCACAAAAGTACCTTTATATAGACATGTGCATACAATTTTTTTTTTCAAAACTTGGATAATTGATTTTTAACCCATGCATAAATAAAAATGAAATGTTATTTAACAATTCATTTAGCTCCATAGGTGCCCCTAAACCATTTGTTTGATACAGCTAACACTGGTAAAATGCATAAAAGCCCTCAGCATTATATGAGATTTGGCAACTGGTCAAGTTTTAAGATTAAATAATAAATTATAGTTCAAGCTAAAATTACTCTATGGTCCCTGTTTAATGAAAATGTACCTTAAACTTGAATTATATATGCAGAGAAACTGAAATAGAGAAAAACAATGCTAAAAATTAAATATTTAAACTCTGAGCAAGGAGAATCCGATATTTCTAAAATGTATTTATGCTTCTCCTTCTAAATCAACCCTGCTAGGATGTACACAAATACAGATGGATGAACTTGGTGGTTTATTAGGGGTCATTTGCTTAAACCTTAAGACAGAAGTGCAATCACACAGCATTTCTGTCTGGTGTCTGGCTGCTCTAGGAACCTCTCTGCGATACCTGGGCACAGTTGCATACTTCCCAACATTTTGGAAGTAAAAAGAGGGACAAAAATTTTTTTCACAGGTAGCACAGCGAAATTGTTTGACCACGCCCATTTATGTGCCACACCCCCTAATTACCATGTTAATTTTACAAAATTTGGCGGGTTATGAAAGTAATTCTCCTTATCTAAACAGTTTTTTGGTGTCTCAAATTATTACAAAGTATCTTATTTGCACCTGTTAGCTGTTCTGTGCTCTCTGCTAAAAGCCCATTAAGTTAGAAACTTTGTTTCTTTTTCTGACTGTTCAATGCAGAAAAAATAGGGATTTTCCAGTACAAACGAGGGACTGCAGGTTGAGCTGTCAAAAGAGGGTATCTCCCTCTGAAAAAGAGACAGTTTGGAGGTATGCAGTTGGTGAGGGAGTAGATTGGCAAGGTCATGCAGACACAGGAGGAGAGTGGCAGGGGTGTGCGGACAAAGTGGGAGGAGGTGGAAGTGTACTCTTTGGGCCAGGTTTCCCAAAAGGGTGTAACAGCTTACCCTGGTGGTCCAGTGGTGCGGGGGGGATGCCGTCTTGCCGCTCCTCTTCAATATGCGCCGGTGACTAGGGCGCACGCGGCACGCCTCTTCTGTATTCAAAGGCGCACACGCGCTGGCGTACTGATGCCAGCAGGCAAGATCCTATAACGAGCAGTGAGTGCCAAAACACAATTTCTCACTGCTCGTTATAGGATCTTGTTCCTGGTGCTTCTGTGCATATGTGCTCTTTTGCCTGTTTGATTCTGATTACCTGTTGTGACCCCTGCCTGTTTTTGACTATCCCGACTTCTGGAATCCTGACCCTGCCTGAGAACCGACTCTTTTGTATCCACAACCCCTCTGATTGATCTCCTGGTTTGACCCTTGCCAGCCTGACTCCATTGTACTCTGCCTGCCCCAACCCGGCCTGATATGATTACTCCTTCTGTCTATGCCTTGTACCGTGATCTTCTGCCCAAAGACCTGCATTACCGTTGTGCCCCCGTGCTTGTTCAGAACCCCTCGCTTTGCACCTCTCTTAATAAGACCTGGTGGCATCCGATTAGCCAAGGGCTCCTCCCGAGGTGAAAGGCGGTTGTTAAAGGTGGAAGCAAGAGCTGAGAACAGGGTGCTTAGCATCGGTTCTGAATTTAGGGTGCCAACCGTGACAAAGGGTTAGAATTACTAGAGATATGTGTTTTCTGCAGCTCCCTAAGCTCAACTAATGGTATGTGGCTTTCTTTAAACCTGAATATAATTAGATATGTATTGTGACACAGCACTGGTGGTGCATATGACTTGCCTTGACTTGACTGTGTCATCATTTTCAATCAAGGGTTCTGGATTTTCTTTTTAATAATCCCTTTTATTGTTTTATACAAACAAAAAATAGTCAGAGGCATGCCCAATTCAACTACAAGTGAAAATAATATAATACTTCATAACAAGCAAATTTAAATATACCTAAAGCAATGTAAATACAACTTTGTTACAGCTGTGATGCAATATTTAAATCCTTGATCTTGTGTACTTGCATCTTTATTGTCATTTAAATGCTTAGACCAATGATTCCAATCTGTCTCACATTTTCCTGGGGTAACTATATGTACAGTAACAGGTAGAAGTGACAGGTACAACTCCTGGCAACTCCCGGTTGTTACCATGTTTTACACGTGACTCTTCCTTCTCAGGTAGACCCTTGCTGTACTGTTGGAGGAAGGATCAACACTAATCCCACACACACATATTGATCTCTCAGATAACTTTTTAAAAACAGCTGAAATCTTTATATGATTTTAAAACCTGGCAACTTTCACCAATGCCAATGGATTTAATCCCCCTCCCAAGCTAAATACATGACTTGATCTAGCTGGCTAAGTACATTCCTGGGAGAAACTACAATTTTTACCCTCAGACAGTCTATAATGTTATAAAGCTCCTATGGTGTCCAATAAATATTTCTGGGTGTAGCTGTAAGGGAATGCTACATTTTAAATGGGATCACTGAAAAATGCATTTTTGAAAGATTATAAACCCGTTTGTCATTCATTTCTACAGGTGGTCTCCATTTACTTTCCTCTGCTACTCTAGCTATTTATAATCCTTGCAGTACTTGTGATCTTCGTCTGGTTGCATTTGCTTAAATATTAAAGGAGAAGGAAAGGTTAAAACTAAGTAAGCCTTATCAGAAAGGTCCATCTAAATATACCAGTAAACCCCCAAAGTAATTTTGCTCTGAGTCCTCTGTCAAAAGAAACAGCACATTTCTTTCCTTCTATTGTGTACTCATGGGCTTCTGTATCAGACTTCCTGCCTTCAGCTTAAACCTCATTGCCCTGGGCAAGAGCATGCTCAGTTTGCTCCTCTCCCCCCACCCCTCCCTTCTCTACTGTAATCTGAGCCCAGAGCAGGGAGAGACTCAGGCAGGAAGTGATGTCACCCCACATTAATACTGCAGCTCCTATTCTAAACAAACAGAGAGTTTCTAGAGCTTTTTACTTAGGTATGGTAAAACATTCTACAGAATAAATATAGCATTCTAGCTTGTACTATTGCAGCTAATCTATTGGCAATAAAATGCCTCCGTAGCTTTCCTTCTCCTTTAAATATATAAATTATCATGGTCGAAAATCTTTTATTCAGTTTTTTTAATTTACTAATTCTTAACTTAACTAGGCTTGGGGGTTATTTACAAAATCTGAATTTATCCCATTTTTTATTTTAAAAAAACATGACCAAACTCGCATGCTCAATTTGAGCTTATTTATTAATAAAATAACCCAAAAATAACCTGATCTATTTTTCCACTAAAAATTCGAGTTTTTGTCCCAAAAAGCCCAAACATCCATAAGCATGCTATATACTGTATCCATGCCACTACAAACCTTTTTCTAATTGATGTTGTTTTTTATGAAACATTACCAAGACATCTAGCTCTGCTGCTCCTTTTTGGTAGTTCTGAACAGATTTCTGACTCCCCCCCCCCCAGTTGGGGATGACCCTGCCTACAGGATGACAAAGTAATACGTTCGGTAATCCAGTGCTACTGCACATGCCCCTTTAATTTGCACGTCATTGATCTTATTGGCTGTTTCTCTTTGTCAGTTTTGAACAAATTTCTGAACACATTTCTAATTCCTCCCTGCTGGAGGGTCACAACATCCTGCTTGTGGCAGTGGAACCTGCCCATAAGATAACAAAGTAGTATGTTTAGTAATCCAGTGCATGTTTCTTTAATTTAAATGTTATTGATCTAATTGCCTAAAGTGTGACAGCCAAATAGATCACTGAGATGCAAATTCACAGGAAGGAAGGCACGCCTGCAATAGCACTTCAAGGTTTTCCAGCATTTTGCAGGGGGCAAAAACTGGAAATCAAGCTATACAGGAAATCAAAGGATCATTCAGGACCACCAAAGAGGAGCTGCAGAGCTTAATATCTTAGTAAGAATTCATTTTAAAAGTACATCAATAAGAAATATATTTTTAATTTCCTTTTGCCTTTCCAAAGCAAACAGTAATAGTGATGGTAAATGGTAAAGGAGATAAAAAGTGCAGTTGTTAAATATATGGCTAGAGAAAATGTTGAACAGTTTCAGCTGGCATGTTGGAGTCTTTTGTGTAAAATGAGGAGTTGACCAGTCCTGCTGGCCTTTAAATGTGTGTAAGTTGGCCTTCTGCTATCTATTAGTCAAATTGGTCGCTGGGATAAAATCAGCACATTTTAATAATTAAGTGTCTAAAGTATTCAATGATTAACAAAACACAATCCTTTGTTATGTACTAGAAAATATCTTCATAAATCACCAAAAAGTAATTTTGTCATAGTGTCAGTAAACCTAGGTTTAAACAACTTGGCAGTCTATTTGATTTTTAATTGGTTTGCTTTGTTCCATGTATGGTAAATTCTGAACAACTCTGTCACGGTTGCATTTTATTCTCTATGGTTCATTATAAACATCTATACCTGTTTTTGATTATAATCTTCACAACTGTTAAAGATCAAAAAGCTTAAAATAAAAGCAACAGAATGTAGCACATTTAACATAAAAAAAATATTAATGAAGACCAGGAACACACCACCATCTACATGGCACATAAATTATAATCAGATGACAGGCCTCAAGTTAATACAACAAGTTGTTGCCATTACAGGAGAATGTCTAATGAAAATGTCAGCCATCATTGCGCTAGATACAAAGTTATTTGATGTTGAATTTTAGAGCTTTGTGGGATTTTTTATACCTCGAATGAACTCGAGGTATAAAAAAAAACTTGAATATAAAAAAGTTGCATCAGTAAATTTTAGGTGAACAACCCAAAATTGATCAAGTTTTCCCATGGGAAAAATCTCAGATCACTTGAATTGATTGAATTTTCAAGTGAAACCCACTACAAAAACTCGAACATCACGAAGGCTAATAAATGGTCACTGTTTCACCTATCTTTCTCACTCACTAAGTGCAGATGACCAGAACAGAATTGTATTGTCACTGGTAAAATGCAACAAGAAAGGCCATTTGTCCAGAGATATAAGGGCTCATGTACTGTATGTCTGCAAGCCCAGTGGGCAACTTGCCAATTGACATTGGTGAGTCGTGGAGTTACTATCACCTCCAGAGCAGGTGGTAGCTCCAGGATTCCCGAGGCACCCTTGTCAATTGGCACAGTATGTGCCAAAATAATCAGGCTCACACATCACTTGCATGCAAAACACTGGAAATGACACCAGGCAGAAATAGAAAATATTCTGCTCACCTGTGGTAGGCACAGTGCAATTGCATCAAGAGACTAGCCCAGAGTAACTAAACTCCTATCCCAGACAATATCACATGGGGTTATGATGAGTCTCTTTTATAGGTAAAAGCCTTGCTGTATGCATCATTTTGTATTCACTGTGCATAAGCACAGTTTTTCAACTCTTAGACACTCAGAAAGTTTCGAGCTGTAAATATAATCAGCACAAACACAATACATCCCTCTGACAAGAAGCAGTGTTATTGTGTAAACTAGGTAATAATGGAATATTTATTTGCCAACTTCTCCATATATCTAATCATCATTACATGTTCATTAAACAATAATTGTCATTGATCGGCAGGCTTACAAGTTGTAAAGCACAATTGAAAAATGGAGAGGGGAAAAAACAACCGAATGAAACTGCTATGTACTAGGACAGAAACGTGTCATATGCAATGAGACACATTAATGGGTAAAACTGAGCTATGGATGATAACATTTTAGATAATTTCCTTTATTTAAGTGTAAATTATGATTACTGTCACTTGCACTTGATAGGAGCTAAGACCTTCAATATTGGTAATATTGTTTTGACGCCTATCCCCTTCAATTATTATGGACTATTACATCAGCCTCAGTCTTTGACATATTTCTTTGTAAATGATTTGATAAAATATTATTATTATTATTGAAATTTCTGTCGCTGAAGAAGGATGTTCAGTAGAAGGTTACCATATCATTTGAAATATCAGGGATGCTTCTAATAAATGGAAACTGCTTGGCTGCACTGACTGCAAACCAATTAAATGTAAATCAAGGGTAATAATTGCAGCCCTTCTGACTGGATTTTATAGACACATTCCTGATTTTTCACTTCATCTGGTTACTTTAACATAACGTCTAAAAACATTAACAACGCTATGAAAGGTCAGTGTGATTTAGGCATAATTTTTGTCAATAGCAAAATAAAAAATCTTGTCAAGGATGAAGAGTAGCACTTTCCCTTCTGCCATATCAGCGGCATAGTTGGTACACTGATATAATGATATCAACTTTATATCCTTTCACAGTGCCTCCTGGGGAAGCAACACTTCTATAATAAAAAGGATACCTAATTCTGCAGAGGAAAATGCAGTGTTAAATTATAACAATGTTGCATGGCTTTTTCATGTTTGCTAAAACTGAACTGCATGCTAATAACCCTATATTAATGTTGATTTATGTGTTTTGGTATGGGTGATAACGCTACAGACCTACTGGCAAGTTACCCTTTAAATTCAGACCTTTAAAAGGTCAATATTTTGTATTTGTTACTGTATAATATGGTAACACATCATTTTGAGACAAGAGTTCTTTTCTCAAGTAAACTAAATTAACTCAAGACAATTTAGGCTGACCTTAAAAGCAAGAAACATATAAAGAGTCCACTAATTCAACTCAGTATGAAAAATGTCTGTATGTGTGTATTTTTAAATAGAAATTAAAGGGTGGTTCAGCTTTAAGTTACATTTTAGAATGCTGGAGAATGGCTAATTCTAAGAAAACTTTCAGTTGGTCTGCATTTTTTTTATATACTTTTTGAATTATTTGCATTTTTCTTCTGAATCTTTGCAGAGTCTTTCTGCTCTTTCTATCTTTATATTCAGGCTCCTCCTATTCATATTCCAGTCTCTTATTTAGGGATGCACCAAATCCACTATTTTGGATTTGCCGAACCCCCAAATCCTTTGCGAAAAATTTGGCAGAATACCGAGTCGAAATCCTAATTTGCATATGCATATTAGGGGTGGGAAGGGGAAAACATTTTTGACTTCCTTGTTTTGTGACAAAAAGTTGTGCGATTTCCCTTCCGCCCCTAATTTGCCCACCGAAATCCGAATCCTGCTGAAATTGCAAACTGGAGAGCTGATGAATAAAAAGCTAAGTAACTCAAAAACTACAAATAATAAAAAATGAAAACCAATAGCAAATTGTCTTAGTCTATCACTCTCTACATCATAATAAAAGCTCATTTAAAGCTGTACCACCCCTTTAAATAACAATGTATGAATTGCATTTTGTTTTGATGTCTGTTAAGCAAATCTATACTAAGTCTGATAGTATATCTAAGTTATTAAATGTGTGTAGATCAAAGCCATTATTGTTCTAACATAAATTACAAAGCTGCTGCAGCTCTTCTTTACTGGTTAGGATATATCCAAAGATAAATATAGAAACATGGTGATAATCCAAGGATTTCCATAGGCAGGGCTTGGTAAATACACTCTATATTGTGTGTCAGGCAGCAATAGGAATCAACTTTTTTTCACTAAAGCAGCATTCATAGGTTTTGTTGATATTCACATTTAAACAATGCTGCAAAGGACATATTCATAAAAGTTTGAAACTAGAGAATCTGTGCTTTTCAGCTCTGAAAAGAAGCCTCAATTGTAGGGGGCCCCATATTACAGAAATATGATCACAGCAGTAGATCAGAACACAATGACAATTTGCCAGACTGACACATATGCAGTCTCCAGGCTAAATACAAATCAACTCTAAAAGTCAAAGCAACAGTAAATCCTAAAAGCACTTAACACAATGACACAATTGAGTGGGCAGTATTTGGTTGGATGTTCGTTGTGGTTTGACTTAATGGGTAGTGTCAGTGGATCAAGGCTGCAGATGAATTTCTTTCCACTGGGGCCCCATTGGCAGATTCCACCACCCAGGTGGGGCAGATGATCAGTAGGAAATATTTGTACTTTTGTAGTAAGGGGCCCTATAATTACTGATGAAGCCCCTGATTTTCAGTGAAAACCAAAACAATTGCATTACATTACTATGACCTTCTATTGACAATAAGTCAAAAAAATATCCCACAATTGTATAATTCAAAAGCAGAACTGGCAGGAAGGAGGGAGAGGTATACAAATTAAAGGGAAATAATACAAAGGGCCAGGGCCAAGGATTATTTGCAGAAACACAGTAATAGATAAAGTTTAGAAGGTCTAGTTGTTTTGTCAAAAACAATGTGCCAGATCTAGTTGAAGAAAAAGGGAATTTTTTTTAAAATCTTTGGGTGGGGGTGCAATGAGGCTTTGATCACACATTTAATACAAAGATGAGTTATTTTGCACTCAGTCCATTATCAATATATTAAGGACGCTGACACATATTGTGCATTAAGATACTAAAAAATGTCTTCCCCCTTAAACAAAATAGGAATTGTTTGTCCATATATTGCAATATTTTCAAGCTGGCCAAGTACATCAAAGTCATCCCTAGTCTGGCCAGTCCTACTCTCACTTTCATCTGATTCATTAAGAATTCTACTGCTATATTACACATTTTACACCAATACTAAGTTTATCCTGCAGTTTACTTGCTTCAAGGTCAAAACTACCAAATGGTTGCCCTTTTATTGGCCACCACTGGGATCACCTGACTGTAGCTAAAAAGTGCAGAGAACAAGATTTCGTTGGGCCAGATCCTTGACATTAACATAATTATTCACAAATAACATAAAAATAAGGATTAATGTTAAGGTACATTAAAAACAAAAACAATAACCAACCAAAGCACATGACTGCATCTTTCAAATCCCCATTGTGGCAGTGACAAACAGCACACATTAGAGTGTACAGGATGATTAACACTGCACCTCACAGTTAGTGGTCACACTGGTAGCATAGCACATCACTCCATTGTGTAAAATTAGATTTTCTTTTCACAAATCAAGGATAACACCACCCCATCACCCATATCTTTTACTGTAAATAATTTCTGAACATGTTCTGGGCTGCTGTCAGATACCCAAATAACCCTAGTGCCCTTGTAATGATTATAATATATAATGTACAAACAATGTAAAATTCATGATACAGGGCTGACCAATAATGCATTCAGACTCATACTTTGAGTTACCCTAGCTTGAGTACTGATTCACATAGATTATACAGAATGTATACAATGTATAATTCATGATACAAGACTGACTAGTAATGCATTCATATTCCCATTATATAGAAGCACAGAAACCAGAACATTTTGCATTAGAATCAATTAATAGGGATGCAGCTTCAATTTCTGCAAATGGTTTGATGATTTTGATGCCTCCTAAGCTTAGCTTCTGATGCCTCCTAAACTTAGCTTCTGATGCCTCCTAAACTTAGCTTCTGATGCCTCCTAAACTCAGCTTCTGATACCTCCGAAACTTAGCTTCAACAACATATCAGAGCACACTGAGCATGTGCATTGTCTCTAAGAAGAGCCTAACAAGTTCAGAAGATGGTGAGCTGCTATGGACAGTTATTCAAGCTTGAACCATAATTGTTTATAGGTGGCTAAAACTCTGAGCTTAAAGTATTTTTATACATATTCTTTTAAAGCTGTTAGTTCCCATTTATGTGATTTCTTCAAAGCAGCATATAAAGAATGTCAAAAAACAACACAGCTAAGTCTGGCGTCACATTGATATTACCATCATCGATTGTATAGAAAAATATCCTAGTTCAAATCACAAACATGTATCAGACTTTGTATCTACAAAAGGTTGAGGACATACACAGTCTCATTCATAAAAGCAAAATCAAATCAAAGAACAAATTCAAGACAACATGCAATGAAATAACATTTAATTTAGGTTATGATGGCTGTAGCATTAAATCTTCAATTCAACTTATTTAATCATGCATACTTTAGATGTTTAGAAGGAAAAAGAAGTCAGTGTTAGGAAAAATTAAAACACAAGAAGCTATGACTAAGGAGAGAAAGAGCAATAATCTAGTGGCAGAGTGGGAAAAAAGGGACAGTGTATACAGTATATACATAGATGCAGACTTGTAGCTTTTGGGAATCACCTTGATTTTCCAGTATTGCTGTTATCAAAGATTATTTAACATCAAAATTGCACAGTAATTAATTACTGATAAACTTACAGTATGTTAAGGTGTTCAAAGCAAGAAACAGCTGCTTAGTGTCTTTGGTAAAATGAAAGAGTCCAGAGTTTTATTCAGGAACTGGTCCGATTGACGTCTCGGAGTCAGGAAGGAAACTTTTCCTTCCTGACTCCGAGGCTTTAAATGGGTTTTTTTGCCTTCCTCTGGATAAACTAGCAGTTAGGCAGGTTTTATACACACTAAAAAGGTTGAATTTGATGGAAACTTCCTATGAAACTTTGATGGTAACTTCCTATGAAACTATGAGTCAGTGAAGGCAGGTTACTGCCGAAGAATACTCTTGCACCAGATATGCCAGATATTGCACACAAATGTTATCAATGAATTATTCTAGCACAAAATATGGGTGCATCAGCAATGATGCAAAAGTATTCGAACTCCTTTAATATGTTTTCAATTCCTTTTTATTATGTTTTAATTCCAGTATAAGTGAAGCCTTAAAAAAAAGTTAGGTCCTATAAAATAATTAAATGATTATAATAAAATTAATGCACATTTTCCAAACTTTTACATGTTGGTATCTTCAAAATGAAACAATAAATGTTTTTGGTTTTCTAGTTTACCATCACTGTGACATTAGTTTCTTGATAAACTGTTTCTTTTTCTTTTTCTTACAGTCTAATGGTTATTGCAACCAATCTTTTAATTAAAGGAAATATGTGCTGCTGGGACAGAATAAAAGGTCAAGAAAACATTTATCAACACAGTGAAGAGATTAAAGGCTTCAAAGCAGAAAGGTCTTAGAGGTGTGAGAAACCCAGGGTTAATTAGGTGGCCTAATTACAGACATTATATAATCTGGGACAGCGGTTGGTATAAGATATTACATTATTTTAAAAATAGAAAAAGACCCACAGGTAAATCGGCCTTTTATATTTCTATTGAACTCCCCACATTTAGAATTGCTGAGCACAAGGATTAAAGAGCCTGTTTAAATTATTACTTATTTCATACATCACAAGGGAGATTAAAGCAACAAACTACCAATTAGCCTGTACTAACCTTTGACCACACACCTAATTATTTTCTTGTGTGATAAAATCAGAAACATTCCTACTTATATTTATGTTGGATTCACAATATGCATGCAGCAAAATAATTTTCTTAAGGTCTATTCATTTTTATTTTTTATAAACTGTTGGGAAAATAGTGTTAGCTCTGGTTGGCATTCTCCTAACGTCAAACCTTTTTTTATTCATTTTGACATTATTCTCTTCACAGTATACATTTATGCTGTGTATAGGAATGGAGATGAAAGATAGGGCAGAGTATATACCCCCTATGTTAAAAGCTTAGAATTTATTGAACATGATACATAACATTGCAGCTATAAATTCTTTAATTGCCTCTTTCCAATTTTGTTCTGTCAAAGACCGACATATAGAATTAATTTTGTGATCTCTGCCCTTGAGAAGAAAGAAAAAAAAGACGTAGAAGTACTTTTGACGAATCATTGCACAATACATGTTTGTAAATAAGCAGTACATCTTTATTTTCCTCATTATGAATGTTAAAAATACATTAGTATATACTATATACACTTACATATCAAAGAATCAGATTTATTTTTATTTCTGGATGACATGCTCTTTAGTATATATATAAGGGAAAATAATACTTGTATTAGTCACATCATCAGATAAAATATTTTTCAGTCCAAATCTTTCATTTGGTTAGTACTGCAAATTAAGAGCACACAATAAATTGATTATAAAATAGTTTTCGATCAAAATGATGTTTTTCAAATGAAGATTGGCAGCATGAAAAGCTTGATGTGTTGCTTTAAATTGAATATGAAATCTAATATTAGTAATAATGATAACACTGGCCTTAGCAATAGAAACATTTTTGTTTAGTTACGGAAAGCAAACTCATAATCAGACATCATACTCAAACGTAATTGAAAAAGAATTCAAATAACCACAGTACTTTCCAAAGTAAATGGTGTAGCTGTAAAACTTACTCACATAACTACATATAAAGTGGCTAAAACATACAGTTAATTAGAAACATGATTGTAGACTGGCAATTTTAAAAACCATATACTTATAAAAGTCACCAAAGGCACAACATATTAACAAGGTAATGGAAGGAGGCCTAATCTATTGTACATTAAAACCCACAAGCATGTGCAGACTAGATATTATTTTTGTGCTATCAACTTATATATTTGTGTTTCAGTTTTAGCTAGGTAAAAAATGCAACATGCATACACTAATTAAATACTTATTTCAAACTGTATATATCAATGATCAATGCAAAGGTAATAGAGGGAATAAAATAATGATTTTTTTTTAAAATTGCGCCAATGTATTTTAAACAGCAATTCTGCATTTTACTCAGAGATTGTTCATCATTCACATCAGCCCTTTATCTAGTGGAGCTGTGTGATCTGTGTGTTCCCAGATCACCTGACAGGAAACTGGTGCAGGAGTGAAACACAAAACGTTGTCCTAAACTTGTTTCTATAACATCCTGTTGCAAGTACCTGTACACCATTAAGCCTGATTTGATGCAAGTTGTAAGAGCTAGCAGTAATTGGTACAGTAGGTTTCTTTAAATTTCTGAGTATATACACACAACTTACTTGTCCAGTCACCAGGATAGTTATTTTGTTATTGTTGTTGCACACAGGAAGTAACCTCCAAATGCACAACTAATTTAAACCCGAATTACTGAATTGTGATGGATGCTATTCAAACAATGTCAAGTGTCATAAAATATGGAAAAATATAGTAGATGCAATATTGTGGCTATTGATTATGATTATGATTTTCATTTTTAAATTCATTGTTGCTTTGAAAATGAGAAAATTTTATATTTTAATGAAGTTAAAACATCAATAGTGAAGTTCTTGATATTAGACACCCACATTAGGAGCTAGTGAAGGATGGCATTGAATATTATATACACACCCTTAATTTGAACAAACTATTTGCGATAATGGAGTGAAAGAAAGTAAAACTTCAACTATTTATAAAAAGCATTTCTTTTTAAATGAAACCAGTGCTCAAGAACAAAGATGTGTGGCTTATCTATAAATCTTTCCAACAGAACATTTTGTGACTGGTTAACAACCTTTACTATTACCCTTTGACCTTTATCAATAGCAAGAAAGCCAAAGGATTCTTGAGGCTAGCAAAAAGCTTCCAAAGGTAAACCCCCCAGAGGAATATGTGTGAATTTCCACACTTTGCAGTTATTTGCTGCAACTTCCCACTAGTATTTTTAGCTTATCCAACAACTGGTGATGTGCAGTGAACCAAAAGGATCGCATCTCTGATTTAAAAATGAACTAGACTTCATTTAGCATCAAAAAGGTACAGTCAAAGTTCCTAACAATATAAAACAATATTATAAAGCTCAACTCTTTGCCTTAAGTGTAACAGTTTACTGAATCTACGGCTTTGATTCTGAAGTACCGGAATGCAAACTCCTAAGTTATGTGTAATTGGAACTTACATGGTTAAACAGCTCTATCTATTTATTCATAGGTTCAAATGTTTTTGGCACACTTCATGTGAAAGTCAAAAATATAAATACTGCTGATGGGTCATAGTGGTGGAAATAATATTCCGTACAACCATGCAACTGCATCACATATAAGGGTTTATATGACCAGTGCAGTTCTACATCTGTAGTTTTTAGAGAGGGAGCAAAAAATGGTTGATCACATGTAATCAGATAATGAGCAGTGTTTATGCACTTAAGTAGCATTAGTAATAATATAAATCCCAAATAACACATTTAGCATACAAATGTAGAGAGGCATGGTAGCTTTTGTCTGCTCTGTCTTGTTCCAATGCAAAGTCCTTGAAGTAGAAGCAGCAGATTGAGAAACATGTTGCCAGAGATCACTGAATTGGTAAAGTAGTGAACCCTTGTGGCAGCAAGGTTGATATTTACAGGGAACATTCAAAAGAGAGTCAAATACTGCTATATTGATGGAGGTCCCCCAGCAGATAAGAGGTCAAATAAACTGTATTACCATGTGAAGTTAGTTCTTCCTGGCCGATTGTATCTATAAAAATAATTTTACTGTCTGCAAATACACCTCTCCACCTTTTTTACATTTTTTACTCAATTGAATTTGTTTGCACACAAACTTGAATTATATTTTGAAAAACTCAAATGTTTGGTGTTTATTAAGCACAACAAACTTGAACGTAAAACGTTGTCATCTAAAAGCTTGTTAGTTCATGTAGAATTCAATGGGAGTTGTCCTAAGCAAAATCCAAGCCATTTTTTTTTTAATTCAAGATTTTAGAGTTTTTTTTTGTTTTGTTTTTTTTGTAAACTCACAAATTCCAGTTATTAAAGTTGTTTTCCATATTTGGTTTGTAAATAAATGATCAAACATTCAATTTTTTTTTGTGAGTTTATTCGAAGTAGAAAAATTCTCTGAAAACTCACATATTCAATTTTTGATAAATAAGCCATAATAGTACAGGTAGAAAAAGAACACAAAAGTGCCCTTGGCATTTTTCATGTTATTTTGCCTCACAACCTTCAATTAAGTTTGAGAGTTAGCACCATTTCATTTACAGAAAATCCTTACAACTTTGAAGATGTTTTTTTTTATTGTGAAGCAAACAACAAATATGACAAAATAACAGAAATCTTCAGCGTGCATAACTGTTCACCCCCCCCCCAAAGTCAGTACTTTGTAGAGCCACCTTTTGCAGCAATTATAGCGGCAAGTCGCTTTGGATAAGAATCTATGAGCTTGCCACATCTTGACACTGGGATTTTTGCCCATTCCTCAAGGCAAAACTGTTTATATATTTTAGATTGAGGTTTCAAAAGCTGAAATGCTAATGTGCGTGTTATCATTGCCTTTGCCATTGTAGCTCAACTATAATTCTGAGACTGATGATTCTTTATATCTTTTTGAGCCCCCTATAATTGTGCCTTGCCTTTGGTTTTTAATGGTTTTATTTTTAATGATTTAGTAATTTTTAATAATTTTTTTGGTGGGGTTGCTGTAGTATGTACACTTATGACTTTCTTTACATTTTAATTTGCTCCTTATGGGATTACACTTATAGCATCTACTCAAACAGGGGTGCTGCACAAATGAGGCAATGAGGCAAGTTAAGAAACTTGCCTCAGGTGCCAATATTTTATATATGGTCCCCTTATGTATTTAAACATAGCTATTATATTTTCCCTTAAGTGCGTCTTCTGCAGCATAAACAAACCCCAACCCCAGCCAGACTTTCCTCATTTCTGAAATTTCCCATACCTTTCACCCAGCGCCGATTCTGGGGCTGCTGCCGTCTGAGGCAGCAGCCCAGATGCCGCCCCCCTCCTCTCCCGCTCCGCGCTTAAAAATTAGCATCGGAGCGCATTTCAGGGGGCAGTATAGCTAGTGAATTGAGCGCAATAGCGCTCTTTGCACTAGTGGAGCCGAATTTCCGGGTTAAAACCCGGAAGTTCGGCTCTTAAAGTTACACCTTGCCTCATGGCAGAAGCGGCCCTGCTTTTACCTGCTTAGTTGCCCTTCTCTGGACCTTCTCCAGTTCAATAATGTCCCCTTTTAACACTGAAGACCAAAACTGCACTGCATAGTCTAGATGGGGCCTTTACCCCCGCTCTGTAAAGTAGAAGAATAACCCCTCCTCCAACAAATCTATGCTGTATGGATGTCACATCCTAGATGGAATTAATTGGCTGCATAGTTTTATGTCATACATTACTTACAATACCCTCTCCTATGTTGTTTATGAACAAGTTAAATTAAGGTGGACCCAATACAGAGCCCTGAGGGACCCCCACTAAGAATCTTACTCCAAGTAGTACGATTAACAACCACCCTCTGTACTCAATCCTGTAGCCAGTTTCCTGTCCATGTGCAAACTTTATTAACCCCAAGAACCCTTAGTTTGGGGCACGGTATCAAACAAATGTGTCTAACATAACCTACCCTTCATAAAGCTCATAATGCAATTCATCAGGACATAATCTTGAATATGATCCCTTAACAATCCTTAAAATAATTTGTCCACCACAGATGTCAAATGTACTGACTCAATTTTCAGGCTGAGATTGTAATCTCATTTTAAATATAGTTATTACATCAGCTTTCTTCCAATCCATAGGAAAATCAGAAATAAAGGCCAGTCTAAAACTGAACTAAGCTTTCTTAGTACTAGAGGGTGTATTCTATCTGACCTTCATGCCTTATTCACATTAATTTTAAGTAAAGCTTTATGAACCATATCTAATGACTAAATTCAGCTGAGCCAACAGTATAGCTACAGCTATGAGGTTGGTCTTGGAACTCTGACTCCTCTATTGTCTTCATTAAAGAAAAGAACTGCTTTAGCACACTTGCCTTTTCTGTATCGGTTACAACCATATTGGTTCCATTATTTAAGGAACCACACTCTCAATCTGCATATTTTTAAAATTAATATTGATTACCTCCCAACATTTTGGAAATAGAAAGAGGGACAAAAAGATTTGCCACATGCATGTGCTTCTGGAAATTTTCTGATCACACCCATGTTTGTGTTTATTTGGCAGGTTATAAAAGTTTAAACACATTTCTTTGTTTTTTATGTGTTATTACAGTTTTGCTAATGAAGGTGAATTGCCCTTTAAGTTGCAAGTCACAGTTTCTCCAAGAGACTTGTTTATCTTAAATTGTTACAAAAGTATTGAAGTGCACCTGCATGTATTTTGGGCTCTCTGCCAAAAGCCAATTAAGTTTAAGAAACTTTGTATCTTTTTCTTGCTGTTTAATGCAGGAGATCAAAGAGAAAGTTGAGTCATTTCAGTAACTTATCCGGCACTACGGGTTGAGCTGTCAAAATCAGGACTGTCCCACGAAAAATGGGACAGTTGGGAAGTATGATATTGTTCTGTCTCCACTACATTTTACCCTGAGGCAGTGTGTAGTTCGACATACACACCTACGAATTTAGTTGAATAGTAGAAAGATGTGAAACTGTAATACAAATGAAAGGAAAAGTAATGATGGGCAGATAAACATGTGCAGGTACATAACTACAACATAAATGTATGTGCTGGCAGAAATATGCATAAACAATGTCTCTGAGCTGCTGGCAGCTTTAGTGATGGGTTAGTGCAGTTTTACGTCCATTAGCTTACCAGTGATGCAACCATAAGAGGAGAAGGTAAATTGTATGTGCTCTTACCACAGCATGGACTACAAAATTGAGTCTGATCTCCCACAAAGCACTGTGCTAGGTCACATGGTGAAAGTATGGTAGCCAGATAAGTCCAAATTTAATGCTGTAACTGGCCTTATGGAGGTGCTGGATAGATCTGTCATAACATTGTCTTTGCATGCTATTTATAATTTTGCCATAATGTGTGTGCACTTTGAGAAAGACCTTCATTGAGGTTGAAATGTCAATCTCCAAATAAAAATGTTGCTATTTCCACTATAAGACTTGTGACGTGGATTCTTTCTTCAACGTATTGTAAGCTTGGAGGATCCATAACAGATACTTTTCTTCTCTTTAATGCAGTTTATTTACAAACAGGGGTGACCATTTCAGCATGCAACACATAAATCATAAAAATAAATCCTGCCCACTGGGTGCTACCTTTAAACATTTGATGAAATTCTTCACTAAACTGGCCCCCTTGTGGACTACCATTAAAAAAAACACGTGTATTGCAGTGGCAAGCAGCACCCCCAGCAGCACCCCCAGCCCCTTTGGGAGTACCTTACACAGACAGATAACCTTCCTGCTATGTGCCCTGAGGAAAGTGAGCTCCAACACTTGAGCTGGACTTGCCTGTTCCTTCCAGAATACTTCAGCTTCCAGGGCCTGGCCACTAAAGTCTGTAAACAGAGAAACTCTTCTCTGTTTATTAATTTATTCACAACCTTCCTAGCACATACCATTACTTTCTTGCTCTAGTTGCTTGACTGTCATGGGGGTTTTCTGACTTTTGAGTTCAGTTCCACACACATTTCCTTTTTTAATAAAGTAGAACTTGGAACAAAAACCTTTCTACTCCCCCATAACCTCATCTCTATTTTCAGTCTGGCTTAAGGGATCTAAGATCACTGTTGGAATCCCTACCACTTGGGATACCTTTCTTAAGGGTACATTTTTTCTACTTAGCAACACCCACAGCAATTTAAAGTCTCCTTGCAATAACACCATAGGTAACACATTTATCATACTTTAACACAAGTAATTATAGGATAGACCGTTAATCCTGGAATTTTGATCAATATTATTGTGCCTCTGTTCTTGAGTGCACCTCCGCTTTGGTGCAAAAAACAGGATTCAATATAAGTGTGATACAAAAACTTGGCACTTCACAACAGCTTAACTGCTAAATAGTGCTTTTATTGCCACACAACGGGGCATATTTCTCAATATTGATCAATAATATTTATCAGAATTTAAAAAACGTAGAAATTCAAAAAGACCAACCGAAATTAAGTAGAAGGTTTTTTTTGGCCGAATAGGTCTGTCTTTGATCAAATAGGTCCATATTCGGCCGAATTCAAATCGTACTAATGAAAGTAATAGTGCATTCGATCCAATTCAAATCAAATTTTTTTCCCAAAAAAAACTTTGATTTTTCAAAGTCCACCAATTGACTCCAGACAGGTTCTAGGAGGTCCCCCATAGACTAAAACAGCAATTTGGCAGGTTTTAAATGGCAAATGGTCAAAGTCAAATTTTTCAAGAACTAGTGCATGATAAATTTTAAATTCAAATTTTTTTTTAAATTCAAATCAAATTTGGACTATTCCCTAGTTGTAGTACACAAAAAATAGCTTGAAATTAAAACATGTTTCGAACTTGTGAGGCTCTTTGTCAAGTGTTTTCTGTAAAACAACTGGATCTGAAACCTATGAAGAAAATTTGCAAGACCACAAAACATCACAATTACAGTCTCTAAACTGTTCCTTTGCAGTATGTTTAGCATGTATTTTAACATTCTTGTCATAGTTCTTTGGCATTCCTTCTGAATCTTTAGCCTCAGAAGGTTCAAGGTTAGCATCACCACTATGCTGAACTATTAGATTGGACACAACTTCACTTTCCGAGTCACACAATAGTAAACCTTCATCTGAGGTCTCTGAGGCATCTCTGGTCTGTCCAACAACACTAGCACAATGGTCATCAGAATGCAGTGGCAAACAGCATACCCAGCTTTTCTGGGAGTTCCTGACACAGGCAGGTAGCCTTCCTGCTCTGTGCCCTGCTCTGAGAGACCTTCCTTACAGTCTCATTAGAATTAAATACTTTTCCTCAGGACAACCTGTGGAAAGTGAGCTCCAATAAGTGAGCTGGACTACTCCAGCTTCCAGGACCTGGTCACCAAGTCTTTAAACAGAGAAACCCTTCTCTGTTTATTAATTTATTAGCACCCTTTCTACTATATATAATATATATATATATATATATATATATATATATATATATAGATATATATATATAGATATAGATATATATATATATATATGTGTGTGTGTGTGTGTTATATATATATATATATATATATATATATATATATATATATATATATATATATATATATATTTAGTTGTTGTCTTATAATATAAAGTAGTGCTGATTACATTTTGTCTAAATAGAATATATAGTGAATAAAGTACCCCATCTTGTTGGGAAGGCCGAGTGTTTTTATACAGGTCATGGAACTCCGAGGTAACTTCTAATATCCTTATATTTTGTAACTGGGGGTACTTTATTTATTATAATACACAAGTTTTAGTGAGTCATGTGACAGAAATGACATCAGAATGCACCGTTTATAACTGATGACATCAGAACTCACCGTTTATAAGGATATAATTTACAAGATATTTATGGCTTTTGTGTATTATAAGCATATACACAAGCATCATGTACAGTAGATATTATGTATTACACAGATTTATATATATTTTCATTTGTAAATAAGTTCAATAGGCACACAAGTTAATCCAAAATCTATAAAGAAAAGTGCAGAATGCATAATTTCTGCAATGTTACCATTTTATTTGGACCATGCTTCACGGTTTCAGAAAACCTGTGAATTATTTCTTTAAAGTTTTCTCTCAAAAGAAGTGCCCTGAATTACATTTCCAGTATCATCAAAAATGAAGTTAATCTTTTCCTTTGAGCAGTTTTATTTTGTGATTTCAATTTCATATCCTTCACAGTTTCCGCAGTTTAATTATTTGTCTTGAATTAATGTAATTTCTACTGAAACACCATGAACATAAATTATTCAGTTCCTTTATGAGTTGTAACTGTAAGAATTTGAGTTTTTTATTCAATATTCATAGGCATACAGACATCTAAGGCCACTCATAGACACTGTATTACCCAAAAAATGTGTAAGGTTACTTTTTAAGCATTTTAACTATGGCACCTTATAACTTTTTATTATTATTTTATTATTTTGATAATTTATTTAACAAAGTCAAGGTATTTGAAGACTACACAAACTGTGTAGAAAAACATAAGGGGTACTCCTAGGTGTAAATTTGCCCAGTGTTGATCAATGGCCCTTAGTTTGTTTAGCTTTGACTTGTAGAAAAAATGCACTATTCTAACAAAAGAGCCTCAGTACAAGTGCAGCACCAGGACCCAAACAGCTTACACAGTTTGAGTGAAAAAAAGAAAACTGGGGTGTACAAAATTATGTGTAGGAGAAGTCATAGGGGCAAATTCACTAAAGTGTGAAGTGGCTAATGCTAGCGCAAATTCGCCAGCGTGACATCATTTCATTACTTTGCCGATTTGCTAACAGGTGCTGGCGTAAATTCGCTAGCAAAGTGGACCTCCTCTTGCGCTACTTCGCACCCTTACGCCAGGCGAAGTTGCGCTATGGTGAAGAGACGTAACTGCACTAATTCACTAACTTGCGTATTTTACTGAACGTTACCTCTTGCGCCAGACTTGCCTTTGCCACCTCAGACCAGACGAAGTGCAAAAGAGTAGATAGGGCTTGCTTCAAAAAAAGTTAAAATTTTTTCTAAGTCCCAAAAAACACTGGCGTCATTCACTTTTTTAAGGGTGATAGGCTGAGAAAGATTGTATATTTTTTTTGAGGTATGGGCACACTGTATAGTTTAGGTGCCAGTCACTAACTTCGCTTTGCTTGACGAATTAACGATATCGTAACTTCGCTACCTTTCGCCTCCCTGAGCGCAACTTCAGATTTTAGTGAATTAGGGGCACCCTGGTGAAACTTTGCCTGGTGAAGTGTGGCAAAGGCGTCGCTGTAGTATTTTCAGCGCTTAGTGAATTTGCCCCATGGTGTTCAGCTGAGCTAAAGTATTCATGGTGTTCAGCTAAGCACTATAATAATGATTCTAAACCAAACACACTTTTCCCCTCATCAAACTGACAATAACAAGTTCAATTAGGATCTCTAACTTAAAGCAACTTCATTAATTAAAAATTGCCAATGGTTTTTCAATTATTTGTAAAACAAAATTTCAATTGAAAGCTATTTGTGTTTATTGTGCATTGAAATAATCTATGCATAGCTTCCTCTGCCTGTGACATTATAGAGGCTAGTTACTGTCAGGGTGTCAGCACTCCTCTCCCCGTCAAAGATGGCGGCGCCCAGCACCGGGCATTGATGTCATAGCGTGACGTCAGCAAGACGAGGAACGGCGCAAAATTTTAAAATAAAAGCCCTTCCAGGTCACCGATTCGATGCCTCATGATAGGATTTCCTTTGTGTTTCCTGGGTGCTTCTAATTTCATTAGTGACTGATTCCTGAACTTTTTAACCCTGCCTGAACTTTGACATTGCTAGTCATCTGCCTACCTATTGATCTTTTGCCTGGAATTGACTACGATTACTCCTGATCCCTTTTTGATTACCGCAAACTTGAACTTTGTCCTGAATCTTCCTCCTTGGTCCGGACTTCTCAATTCTGCAATTTAATTGTCTGGGAAACAAGACAAGTGCTTTAAGTTTGCTAGGAGCCCCAGAGCAGGTCTGGTAAATTAGGAGGGCCCAGGGGAAGCCTTGTTTTGCCTCCCAAAGCTACAGGGTGGGGAAATAGAAAATATACAGGATCACCTGCTGCTACTCCCAGCCAAGTCAATATCCAGTTTGTGAAAGTAATGTTCCCTCCAATTCCTTCTTGGCTATTTGCACAATTGTTGGCTATGTGGCACAATTTGATGGGTGCTCTGGCCTCAGAAGGAACATTGGGGTAGATTTATCAAAGAGTGAAGTTAGAAATTTGCACAGTCCGCAGAGTGAAATACCACCTCTCTCCATTCATTTCTTTGGGATTGAACTTCACTATCAGCCTTTGATAAATACACCTTTAAAAAACCCATGAATGGAGAGAGGTGGTATTTCACTCTGCGGACTGTGGAGATCTCTAACTTCACTCTTTGATAAATCTACCCCATTGTGTGAAAGCGTGTTCTCCAAGGGGAGTTGGCTTTAAAAGTCAGCCAACCATCCCTGAACTTCTGAGCACACTGGGATAATTGACTGACCTCAACTGATTCTAATTTAAAAGACATGTAAATCCTACATTCTCATACCATGAATGTTGGGCACATGTTCCCCACCAGAACAGAATAATTTTTACTGCATATAGTATATTCCCTTCATTCATTTTCCTAAAACAAATAACAGCATTCAGGTATTTAATGTTTTCAAAGAGGTTTCATTTTTATGTGGGGGCTTACATATGTTTTAAAGTTTTTTCATTAATAGATCCTGTAACCGTGGGTGAAGAACAATTTGAGAGTTGGAGGGACTCCACTGTTGTGTCCATGAGAGATTAGACTGGCCCAGAGGCAACTATGAGAAGGAAGATGCTAGAGATTGATTGCACGCCTGCTATGGTCAGTTTCCCAAACGCTACTTCAGATGAGCTAACTGAAGTTTTGGAGTAGCACTAGTAATCTGCTGGTATATTTCTTCATTTGATTTAGTAGAGTGTAAAAAGCATTAAGCAAAAAAAGTGTTTTATTCTTCTTTATACTAATGTGCTTTGTAAGTATGATGTAGATGTTTCTGCAAACATGTTCTCCAGCGTAATGCCAATATATTGTTGCTTTGTGCTTGAAATAATGAACACATTATTACAATGCAGTAACCTAGATTGGGACATCAATACATGTATTTTTTTACTTGGTAGATTGCTGTTCTATTTATGGAGGTTGTTAGCAATTTTCTGTACCCTCACAGACGTCCTCTCCTGTACAAATAAACAAGTCGTCATAAGTTGTGTATGTACAAATAATTACACTAAACTTCTGGATACAACAACAAACAAACAGAAATCTATATTATAATAATAGCAGAAATAATTATAATTATAGTAATAATTTAAACATTGAAAGTTTCATTCCACCCCCCACTTTATTTCAACTCTTTCAGCACTGTTGTCTTTAGTGCCTGTCTGCCATTTGTGTGTTTTCTATACATATTTCATTCAAATGCAATGAACCTGATTGGCAGACAGCTTGATAAAGGGCTGAGTACTGCCCTGAAATGTTCCTGAATTAATCTTTTTACATCAAAGCCATGAGAAGTAAATAAAGCTTTTTTTTAAAAATATTCCTTTATGGTGCTGTTTTCTACATTTATGATGACACTACTGAATAACTGAAGCTTCTACAATGTCTCCTCTTTATTACTTCTTTTTTGACCACAATTAATGTACTGTTGATTAAATAAGATTAGGGCTACATTGTCATCCGGATTTTAATTATGTTTCTTTTTTTATTGTTTTTTTGCTTTATAGTAATAGAGTGCCATGTAGGTATAAATAACATTTTGCTTGTTCTTTTAACTAGACAGTGTCAAGGGTAAACAGCTGCTTGTGGTTAAAGGGGAGGATGGAACCCAGATGGTAATATTTATCCTGACCCATATTTTGTTGTAATTAAAATGTATACAGTTGGAAAGTTTACTATTGTATTTAAAAATATTCTTAACATTTGATGGTGCAATATGTTTCTAGAGCCACTTTTGGCTGCATATGCAACCATGAATTTGGGGGAAAGTAAGTATCTGAAGGAAGAATGAATGGTGCACAACACAGGTAAAAATAGAGCACAAATAACATAATTCAGTCTGCTACATAATTGGGGGAGGATGATTTGCTATTTCTCATTAACTCTTTACAAGCAACACTGTTACAGTATATATAGCTTGTAAAAAAAATATTAGGAAGCTTTAGATACAACAATTTTATTGCTGGAATCCTTTCTCCTTTCATGTGATATGCTCAAAGCAGCTGAACACTGAAAAAGTAATATGTACCAAATTTGATAAATTTGTCAATTCCTTTTACTGACTCAATCCCTTAGTTCTATCTTTAATACATCAGACACTGAAGCTTTAAAGAAAGCCATGTTTCAGAAGGGCAAGTAAACAAAGGCCAAAGTAACCCTGAAGTGGTTCAGGCACAAAAAGGGTACAGGTTGTACTGCAAAAGCCTTGATGTCAATCCAGCTGAAAATATGGGACTATGTTCTAAAATTGAGGTTGAAAAGCATTATCCATCAAACTTGAGTAACATGGAGGAAATCTGCATGTAGAGATTTGCCAAAATACCCCTAAACTATGTGTATTGCAAAAACATACAGATGTAATTTCAGCCAAAAGTGGTTCTTCCAAGCAAACATTTTAGAGCTTTCCCTTGTTAAATAAAGCCATGTGATAAGGAAGATTTTGTAAGGGACTTAGGGCACTAAGGAGGAATATTTGGTAAAGTGAATTCTTCAGGCAAGAGCTGATACTGTGTGGATAGGATCAGGACGGAACTGTAAAATAATCTGTGACCGGATGTAGACAGGAGTCAAACAGATCAGGACTAGGACGAAGACTCCTGAACAGAACGGGATGGTACTGGGGTAGAACCAGGTCAGGATGGGGATGAAGAGAAGGACTGGAACAGGAGGACTGGAAACAAGAGGAGTCAGATCAGCCAGGACTGGAAACAAGGAGTCAGACCAGACTGGACTGGAAACAAGGAGGAAGAGCAGCAAGAGCACGATAGCTAGGGTCAGGGTTCAGTGCGCAAACAGTAGCTAATGCTCAGTCAATGACTGTGAGGAGCTCTGGGTAATATATATATTGATTGGCTGACCCCCAACAGACAAATAAGGATGCTGGGGTAAATAGCTAAGCCCAGGACTCAGAAGACAGGGGAATGAGAACTTGGTGTCTGGGTTCCTGGCCCAGTGGTTAGGGATCAAACCCCAGCAGAGCCCGACAGATTTCTTGTCAAATTGAAAAACAAGCCATTCCTCAACAACAGAGTTTACAATGAGCACAGGATGTCCTGCATTGTATTGATGTAAAAAATGTGTCTTCAAAAATGTATAAGTCTGTATATGAAGGGATCTTAACCTTCTTTATATATAGATAAATTAAATCTAACATTTTAAAGTATTGTCACTGAACTGAACTTAATTTAGAATGATAGGTAGCAAGGCAGGCCCTAAGACTGGTCAAGGCAAATATACAAAATATGCTACTGATTATGTATATTTTCCTTTGTTTACTCATCAATGTCATAATTATTCCTAAGAGTAGGCAGTGTATACTGTGAGTTCAAGCACTGTGCATAGCTAGACTTGCACGCTGCTATTGAATGCAGGTGTACAGGGAAAAGATATATATATATATATATATATATATATATATATATATATATATATATATATATATATAATTCTCCAATGAGTATCCGCACTCCAAGGCAATAAGGATAAGGAGGGGTGCACAGTAATTTTAGCATACACCAATAGTTTCCAAACCAGCACTCCCTTTTAGTGAAAAAATTTAATTTTTATTGTAACGTGGTATCTTATTCCAACGTTTCGATCCCTGTTGGGATCTTTTTCAAGGCATCTTCCTTGAAAAAGATCCTAACAGGGATCGAAACGTTGGAATAAGATACCATGTTACAATAAAAATTACATTTTTTCACTAAAAGGGAGTGCTGGTTTGGAAACTATTGGTATGTGTATATATATATATATATATATATATATATATATATTTGTGTATATAAAATACACATGTTGTGGGTGTTCACTGTTTTTTAATAGGAAGAGACATCAACACCCTAACGAGTACTTAATGAATGCTTGTGTTTTATTCACAGCAAGGTTTTCCACAAAACAATGTACTACCGTATGTATAATCCCATACAGCATAAGCAAACAAATTAAAGTAATTTTCCTGAAATTAGTTCAGAATGGTCCACTGAAGTACCTCAGCCACAATTAGCGCAACTCAAACGAATAAAGTAAATAGTCACCTACAGTCGTTTTGAATTTATCCTTTACTCACCAAGCTTTACATCCTCTTCTGCTTCCTGGACTAAGAGCTTGCTACAAGAACCCCCCCCCCCCCCTTTTACAGGTGGTTAATAATCAAACCTAACACAAACAAATATAAATTATAAGAGGTTGAAAATATTAGTTATTTCATATAGATATGAAAGTAATGAGGTGACCAAGTGAGAAAAAGCACATATCTCTAATGCTTAATGATCATTTTTGTCTCAGCCAGTTTAGGAATCAATTTAGATTTATATTTGAAAATATGTTACAGAGATATTGAAGAAGTGGCAGAGATCCTGCATTTGAGATGTTTTAAGGGTAAGGACATCTTTTCAGCAGGTTTACTGGAACAATATTTTCAAAGGGTTGAATATAGAAAGAAAATAAAATATTTTTAATCACTGCTAAACAACACACATTTCTTTATGCTTGCATTAGAAACAAGTGAAGACAATTCATGTAAAATCTCTATGATTTAATAGAAAGTTTAGCAGGTAGATTAGTAAAGGATAGAATGTGCTTTTAAAGCATTCAAGGTTTAGCTGGGTCATCTGAAATGTTTATTTTGTACAAGGATGCAAATTGAACATGCAAATAAACGTAGCCAGGCAAGCAAAAATTTAAAATGAAAAGGGCATTGCTAAAAAGAGTAAAAAAAAATACACATTTTTAATATATAATGAGTCAGAAAAATCAGGAGGGAACATTGGTTAAGAAAAAAGGTAGAAGGCTGAGGTTCTGAACCACTTCTTTTATTTTGTATGCACCATTGTTGGTTCCTTTATTCAATAAGTATAGGTGACTGATTCAATTAATAAGGAATATGTTAAAAGAGACAAAGGGGGAAATGTAACTCATAAAAAGCAAAACTTTGCAATAACAATTTGCCTGTTCAGACGCTGCTGACGAAACGGACCGTGTGGGATTCCTGGGCATCGCCATTTGGGAGAGGCAGGCAGAGACTAAGGACTCTGCCCGGGGCAGCGGTAAGTATACCTTACACACTGCAAATGTTCGCAAATGCACTTTGGTCACAAACTTTGTGAGGAACTGATTGAGGTCTTTAATCAGTCAAAATGGCCCAAACATGGTCGCTAACATTCGCAAGCGTCTCAGCAAATGTTTTTTGCCCTAACAAAGCATATTAAATTCCCCCTAAAACCTCCCTTAACAATGCAGCTACAAGTGAGGTCTTGCTAAAATGGACAAAAATGTTGAACGCATATATATCTGGTGAAATTGAAGAAGATATAATTCAGTTCTCAACTGCAAAACTGAAATCCTTGACAATACCACAGCATTGTGGGGAACAAAATGGTGATTAAAACCAGTTACCCTCACTACTCAAAATGTTATTTGGAAAAGTGTAGGAATCCAGGATATTGTATACATATACATTTACATATATAGTAAGCCATTCTACTGGCAACTTTGGGCCTCATATTTTTATATACTGTAAGTGAGTGTATCAATAGGTCTGAATATGCATGTGTATATACAGTATATTTATAAATATATGAGCTGGGGGTCATTTGGAGGGGGTTGTACTTGGTGGACGATCATCTTTTTTATAACCCAAAATCTGCAAAGATATTTGTTTTGTATAGAACAAAATAATTGCCAAAACGAAGAATATCCTCATTTCACATTGTAAACATTAAACACTAGACACAAGAAACTTAATTTGTACAGAGCATTTTTATAAAGAAAACAAATATGGTGTGTTCTGTTGCACCATGCTAAGCTGAAAGTGATTTAAAGCCTCCTTTATCTGTATGATCACCACTAGTTTCAAACAAATTCCTTTTATATCTGTTTGTTTTTTAATATGACCCAGCAATTATGAATGATAAATCCAAATTACTTTCATTTGTGGCTCATTTCAAACTTCCCTAAACAATGCTGCATCTACACTTTCATTTTCACCCAAATATTTTGTTCAGATTTTCTTAAAATCCTAAGGGCTATTGCCATTTGATTCCCTACCTTTCCAGTGATGCAGAGAGATTTTATATATTGATAAAACATTCCTGTGATGATAGGGAGAAATACAGAAAAAAACAAAAACTGTATTCTGGTTTCAACCTGCAGCAAATCATACTTTGTGATGGTATTTCATTTTCAAGAACATATTATAAAACTTTGGCATAATCAAGGTGAAAGGAGATTTCTCTAATGGTATCTGGCTTCTCCTTAAAGTAAATAAACTCCCAAAGGCTTTGAGCAATTTTTCATATATTATGCTTTGAAAGTCAGAATTTGCCTTTTAAATTACTTTTCAATATGATTATGCTATGCACTGGTGAAGGACTGTATAAGTATATATTTAAATTCAAATTGATAGGCATTTTATTATGAAGACTAGACTGTCTTGGTTGCCTGGATAAATAGGGGTAATGGCAGAAATATAATATAACTTTGTGGAATGGAATAGATTTTCAAAAAGGTGTCCTTTTTGAAAATGTATAACATGTAAAAATTGGACAGAATGTTTCATATTTTATGTTTGTGTGTGTTTGGAATCTTTTAAATCTGCTTTATGCAATAGACACTGAGAAGTAAATAGCCATTGCAATAAGTATAAGGATGATAAGCCCTGAATTCACGATTCAGGCAATTTTAGCGCTATTTTTTCCAAATCTAGTGAGTTCTTACAATTGAACAGTACCAAATCAAAACCCTTAATGTACTATTACTTACAAGAAAGTCAAACCATTTTTATTAACTGACCACACAATTTGCTTTTGTTGAGGATTTTTTTAATCAACAAATAATTATGGATTACTAATATTAGTGATACTATTCTAGGAGTTGCTCACAGCTAGTAGGTTTAAAATTTAAACTTTCATAGTTTGAGTTTCATTGATCTCAAAGTATTAAAATTCTTAAGCAATGCACTTTTTCAATTAAAATGTGTGGATACTGACTAATATGTATAATCCATATATTAATAAAGTCCATGCATTTATAAAGTGTGTTTATTCTGGTGTCAACATTTTTCTTGGACCTTATACCTGTACCTAATCCATAATCTAAACATACAAAGTTAAAGTAAAGTGACAGTCACAAAACATATCTTACCAATGTAAAATGTATATCTCAGGTAATCACCAGGCAACACACCTTTATTTGTTATGAAGTTAAAAGTAATTTAATTTTTGAATTGCTGGCATAAGGTCTATATGTAGTCTATTGAATTTAAAGCATAACGTGGAAACCTTCCAAACAGTGATAACTACTAGTCTGGCTGGTATGGTTGAGGGAGCCATTTGTTAAATTCTTCAATGAGGGTACAATCACAATAACTACATGATTATTCTGTGCTCTGCCTGCTGCCATTGACTCTGGATAGGTAGAGTCCATATCCAAGGTGGCTTAGATCGTTTTAAGGATTTATTGCAGATACAGTAGAAAAAATAACTAGCACACTAAGAAACATCTCATTGATATTTAATACAAGAAGCTGCAGTGCATCAATAAAACTCTCCCCTGCAGTCATATCAAAATGAAAGTATTTTAAAATGTAGAGGACCATCAGCCTATTGCTTCCCTGCACCCATAGTAGAAGCAATTTGATTTGAACTATCAGACATACTATTAAAGGGATTCTGTCAAAGGAAAACATGTGTATCAGTTAATATTGCTGCTCCAGCAGAATTTTGCACTGAAATTAATTTTTCAAAAGAGAAAACAGATTATTTTATATTTAGTTTTGAAATTTGACATGGGCTAGACATTTTCTAGTGCCAGGGAGTGCTATTACCCCCCCCCCCCCAAATCGCAGCAGAACAATGGGAATATAACAAGATAACTGCCACCTGACACCTGAATTGCAATTCTCCCATGTCCCATGGTAGGTATGAGAATAGCACTCAATAGTAAAAACCCAAGTCCCACTGAGACTCCTTCAGTTACATTGAGTAGGAGAAACAATAGCTAATCTAAAAAACAGTTCCATTGAGAAGTGCTGGTTCACAATGACCTGTGATGGCTGTCTACCCACCAATATTATAGCTACAAAAAAGATACATTTGTTGATTCAGGAATAGCATTTTATATGGTAGAGTGGAAGAAACAGGCAAGCAAGACAATGCATTCCAGTGAACCAGCTCACATATAGAAGCTCACTTTCCACAAGAAAGCTATCCTGTGGAAATGTATATAATTGTATTAGAAAGCTTAGAAAGGTCTTTCTGAGCAGGGCACAGAGCAGAATGGCTACATGTTTGTGTAAGGGACTAGGCATTCTACCTGCCACTGCTTTCATCTGGTATGGTACCTATGGATTGGAGGAAAGCTAATGTAAATCCTATATTTAAAAAGGAATTACGATCTCAGCCTGGCAATTATAGGCCAGTAAGATTGACATCCATGGCGGGCAAATTATTTGAAGGCTTGTTAAGTGATCACATTCAAAATTTTGTCCTAGTGAATGGCATTATGAGCAGCAATCAGCATGGCTTTAAGAAGGATAGGTCATGTGAGACAAATTAGCTTTTTATGATGAGGTAAGTAAGATGCTGGACAGTGGGAGAGCAGAAGGTATGATCTATTTAGTGTTTTATACAGTGACCCACAAACTACTGCTTTCTTTCCCAAGGACTGTTGTGCTTAATGAAGTTGTTAGCAAATGGATAGGTAACTGGCTACAGGATGGGTACAGAGGGTGGTTGTTAATGGTAAATTCTCTACTTGGAGTAAGTTTCTTAGTGGGGTCCCTCAGATGACTTAGGGGTAGGTATTGCGTGGTATTGAGTAGAGTTGACACAAAACTATGCAGCCCAATTAATTACATCCAGGATGAGTCATCCTTGCAGCAGAACCTTGTCAACTGGCAATCTGGGAAGCTAAGTGGCAGATGAGATTTAATGTTGACAAATGTAAAGTCATGCATCTGGGATGTAAAAATATGCAAGCCATTTATACCCTTAATGGGACTGCACTAGGTAAATTCATAATGGAAAAGGACCTTGGAGTCCTTGTAGATAATAAACTTGTCTGTAGCAAACAATGCCATTCAGCAGCTTCAAGGGCAAACAAGGTCTTGAGCTGTATTAAAGGGGACATAGTTTTGCGGGATGAGAGGGTTATATTTCCACTGTACAGAGTGCTGATAAGGCCCCATTTACAATATGCAATGCAGTTTTTGGTCTCCAGTGTCCAAACAGGACATTATTAAATTAGAGAGGATCCAGAGAAGGGCAACTAAGCTGGTAAAAAGTATGGAAAAGCTTAGTTATGAGGGAAAACTGTCCAAGTTGAGGTTGTTCATGAGAAGGGGGATATGATAACTATCTATAAATATATAAGGGGATCATACAATAACCTTTCTAATGCTTTATTTACCAGTAGGTCCTTCCAGCTGACAAGAGGGCACTAATTCCTATTAGACAAAAGGAGGTTCCGTCTAAATAAAAAGGTTTTTTTTTTTTACAGAGTGCTGTGAACAAGTGGAATTCTCTCCCCGAACAGTCATGCTGGCTGATAAATAAGATAGCTTTTTAGCAAATTAGAGAATACAGGGTCAGATTGCCATCTTGGAGTCAGAAAATAATTTTTCACCCTCTGAGGTAAATTTGAGAGGCTTCAAATGGGGTTTTTATCTCAACACATTTCATTGATATTTATCAAGAACATCCATGACAATCTAATATGAGTACTAAAAAGTTATTAACTTGGGAGTGAGAGAGAATTTTCCTCTATAAAAAGGTTACATTTTATTGATACAATTCAATTCTTTCTTCTGGACATGGAGTGTTTTTACGGATTTTAAAATTTGTAAACACACTAGGGGGCTGATTCACTATAGGTCGAATATCGAGGATTAATTAACCCTCGATATTCGACTAGGAATTGAAATCCTTCGACTTCAAATATCGAAGTCGAAGGATTTAGCGCAAATTCTGCGATCGTACGATCGAAGGATTATTCCTTCGATCAAACGATTAAATCCTTCGAATCGAACAATTCGAAGGATTTAAATCCAACGATCGAAGGAATATCCTTCGATCAGAAAAACTTAGGCAAGCCTATGGGGACCTTCTCCATAGGCTAACATTGACTTCGGTAGCTTTTATCTGCCGAACTAGGGGGTCGAAGTTTTTTTTAAAGAGACAGTACTTCGACTATCGAATGGTAGATTAGTCGAACGTTTTTTACTTCAAATCCTTCGATTCGAAGTCGTAGTCGAAGGTCGAAGTAGCCCATTCGATGGTCGAAGTAGCCCAAAAAATACTTTGAAATTCGAAGTTTTTTTACTTCGAATCCTTTATTCGAATTTAGTGAATCGGCCCCCTAGGTATTGTTTTTGAGCCGCGGGTGTTGTGTTTCTGACCACACTTTGATTGCAGGTTTTTTACAAAAATTTTAATATTAATTCAGAATAAATTCTTTTTTTTCTTTTCTTTTATATTTCTCTGTTATGATGTGTTAAAATTGACCATGAGTTCATGTATTTCCTAATTTTCCTTTAATTTAAACTGTACCACTTGGTGACAAAAATCCTTCGGACTGCCTTTAAGATCATGTTTTTCTAGTTGTCTTTATCAGTTTTTTCTCTCAGTTAAAAATATATTTGCTGTGGGAGATCATGTTACAGTAAGCAGAATAAATAATAAAGCCTGGATAAATCTTTCAGCAAAATAAACATCAAATCTCTTTTTGGTTGGACAAAAAAGACCAGAAGCAGTTACTTCCCAAGTTCAAGTTTAGAAATATTGGAATAAGTTTTATCTGGCTTCAGTTCCGCCTAATGTGACCTAATTGTATAACAGTTCACCTTTAATAGCATATGATTGTTTGTGCAGTATTCTAATACAAATGTGAAATAGAATAAGAGAGCCTTGGGTTTGGTTCATGTACTATATAATTAGAAACTTTTACTTTTTAGACCACAATATATTGTAGAGTTACAAGTATAAGGCTCGTCCTCATAATTTATGTATAATATGGCATAGCAGCTGTCTGCTTCAAATGGGTTAGTAAATCTTGCATGAGTATCGATTATAACTAAACATCTTCCATTACATGCAGGCCATTTGTACTGAACAATAGCTCTAGAAAAACCAGCAACACCAGCCATTTAATTAGTGAATACATTTCTTTAGTACTTCAATGCAAAGAAAAAAATGTTATATATGCACTAACAAAATGAGTCTTACGTATGGTTCGAAGCTAAAAGGCCCATATATGATTTCATGAAGTATTTTTGTCAGAGTACATTGATAAACTGGGTAACCAATATATAAAATATATTCATTTATATGTCTAGTATTTAAGAAACTTGTATAAGAATGGCTAAATATACAGTATAAAGTATTACTTTAAATACCACTAACTTTTGTCTGCATTAAACAGACAAACACAGATCTTTTTTCAATATGATACAAAGCTTTTGTAGAAATGATCTTCATTTGAATACACAACAATCAGTAACTAGGCAGACACAAAAAAACTGATGGAGGTAAATAATAAGCATCAAGTGGTGAGGTGAGGGTATGGCTCAGTTCAGCAATATTCTGGTGTTCTGTTTAAACTTGGAAGTATGTTGGTTGTTAGAGATGTCGCGAACTGTTCGCCGGCGAACTTGTTCGCGCGAACATCGGGTGTTCGCGCTCGCCGGAAGTTCGCGAACGTCGCGCGACGTTCGCCATTTTGGGTTCGCCATTGTTGGCGCTTTTTTTTGCCCTCTCACCCCAGACCAGCAGGTACATGGCAGCCAATCAGGAAGCTCTCCCCTGGACCACTCCCCTTCCCTATAAAAACCGAAGCCCTGCAGCGTTTTTTCACTCTGCCTGTGTGTGCTGAAGAGATAGTGTAGGGAGAGAGCTGCTGCCTGTTAGTGATTTCAGGGACAGTTGAAAGTTTGCTGGCTAGTAATCGTTTTGATACTGCTCTGTTATTGGAGGGACAGAAGTCTGCAGGGGTTTGAGGGACATTTAAGCTTAGGTAGCTTTGCTGGCTAGTAATCTACCTTCTACTGCAGTGCTCTGTATGTAGCTGCAGTGGGCAGCTGTCCTGCTTCTGATCTCATCTGCTGACTGCTGCAATAACAGTAGTCCTTGTAAGGACTGCTTTTATTTATTTTTTTGTTGTTTTACTACTACTACTACTATAAGAGCCCAGTGCTATTAGTCTAGCAGTGTTGGGGAGTGGGACTGGTGTGCTAATCTGCTGCTCCTAGTAGTTCAGCAGCACCAACTTTAATTTTTTTTTTTTAATATTCATTTTTTTTTATTTTACTTTTTTTTATTTTACTACCGCTGTAGTAGTGTATAAGTTGACCTTGTAGGCATTGTTTGCCCAGTTTTTTTGGCCGCAGCCACTGAAGCACAGAGGCCAGAAAAAATATGCCATATAAATGCTGAAAATAGTCATTTTTTGCCATACGTTGACTCAACGTATATGGCAAAAAATGACTATTTTCAGCATTTATATGGCATATTTTTCTGGCAACTGTGCTTCAGTGGCTGCGACCAAAAAAACTGGGCAAACAATGCCTACAAGGTCAACGTATGGCAAAAAATGACTATTTTCAGCATTTATATGGCATATTTTTTCTGGCAACTGTGCTTCAGTGGCTGCAACCAAAAAAACTGGGCAAACAATGTCTACAAGGTCAACGTATGGCGAAAAATGACTATTTTCAGCATTTATATGGCATATTTTTTCTGGCAACTGTGCTTCAGTGGCTGCGTCCAAAAAAACTGGGCAAACAATGCCTACAAGGTCAACGTATGGCAGTTGTTTAAAGAGAACAGTAGATTACTAGCCAGCAAAGCTACCTAAGCTAAAATGTCCCTCAAATCCCTGCAGACTTCTGTCCCTCCAATACAGAGCAGTATCAAGCAGATTACTAGCCAGCAAACTTACTATCATCTGTCCCTGAAATCACTAACAGCTCTCCCCCTACACTATCTCTTCCAAGCACACACAGGCAGATTTTTCAGATACATTTTTGCCCTTGATCCCCCTCTGGCATGCCACTGTCCAGGTCGTTGCACCCTTTAAACAACTTTAAAATCATTTTTCTGGCCAGAAATGTCTTTTCTAGATGTTAAAGTTCGCCTTCCCATTGAAGTCTATGGGGTTCGCGAACCGTTCGCGAACCGCTCGCATTTTTGCGCAAGTTCGCGAATATGTTCGCGAACTTTTTTTCCGACGTTCGCTACATCCCTATTGGTTGTATTTGTGTTCTAACATTTGTAATCTCTATTAGAAGTGTTATGACTGGGATAATAGAAGGAAGCCCAGAGAGGCCAATAAGAAGATTAATATGGTGGCTGAAGGTTAAGCATCCTGGTAAATGTATAAATACAAAAGTACTGATATACTGGATATATAGCAGACATTAATTAGATAACTTTTTTGTTGTATTTGTATGAAGTTCCAGTGATTCTTTCTCTACCAGTGTTTTCTTATAGGAGCCCCATCAGACACAGGTCAGAGCCATCCAAATATTACTTTAGCCACTGCCTAAACAAAGATAAGAGGGCATGCCACAAGCTGGCAATGAACTGTGTGGTCAAACATTGTTTAATGTATCCCCCCCCCTGCACACACAAATTTATAAGCTCCTATTTGTTTACAACCTGTATTTCTGTCTTCTACTCCTCCCCAGATTTATATAGACATATTATTCATGGATCTGGATTTAGCCTTAGAATAGCAGTATCCCTATAGCAAAACAGTTGTGCAAAACAGTTATTATGTCATAAAAATAGTTTTCTCTGATGTTCTTCTTCTTAGGAAAACAATTAATTTCAAAGCAGAAAAACAGCCTTTTTCTTTCTCTTTGACTACTTGGTGGTCAGACTGGTCAGAAAATGACCAGCAGCTGGTGCTGCTAGAACAAAATTCATTCATATTAACAGCACATGTGTTCCTTAATATCTTTGAAAAAAAAGAAAATAAATAAGGAATGTAAATGACAAAGTACTTAGAATAGCACTCTCATCAATTGTATATTCAATTATTTTAAAGGTTTACTTATAATTTATATGTACATACTGTAGTTCTCTAATGCAGAGCAGCTTGGAAATTGAACTCAGGATGCTAACCACTTCTCCTCCCACTATGTTCCCTTTTTTTGTAAATTGTTGTATAATTTCTAGAGCATTCTGAGTTCACGTCTGTCTTTTTGTGACGGTTTGGTTAAAATTGTCTTGGTTCTTCGTGTTATGGTTAGGATGACTGCTTTGTAAGACAAAGGCTCAATTCTAATTGTAACTTCTTACAAAATATGACTATGAAGATTTTCATTCTTACAAAATATTTTTGGCAGGGCTTGCTTACAGGGCCATCTACCACCAAATGTACTGATTGAAGACTGGTGTTTCAACTGTGTAGTGGTATGGGGAGCTTCTTTATTAGAAATGAGGTTTCAGTATCTGGATTTTTAGAAGATTTGTTTATCAAGGCTTCATGAAGGACCACCTACCACAAAAAAATTAAATAAAAAGGTGCATGTTTTAATCCCCCCATCCTCTTGAATTAGAGCTTGTCAAAACATCTCAGAATGAAATGCCCTCATGGCTTTCCTAACTTTATATAAAAAGAGTCTCTGTTTCTCTGGTGGGATTAACATTCTACCCTAAGGACTGACATGTCTGATGACTGTTTGACAGAACTAAATAATTTAACCACAAGGGTCCCTTTACTGGAAAGGGTATGATGTAAGTTTTGGCTGATCTAAAGAAGTGGGGATAATGTTAGTAGGCGCATGGTGGGATAGCGAGGCAAGGATAGATGGTTGGAGAAGGCCACTGTGGAAATGGAAATGGAAAGGGAAGCCTGAGTTTAATGAGGTGGCAGAATGGGGTGTGGCTGATGGAATGGGGACAAAACAATGAGTTTGTAACTTGGCTTGAAAGGGGGGCACTGGTGGGTGAAAAAGCAAGAAGCTAGGCTTGAGAGTGGTGGGTGGGGCCAGGATAGATGGGTGGAAGACACCATTGGTGGGTGCAATAAAATAGTAAGAGAATTCAGGGCTTGCAGAGGTTCCTGATAGGAGTGTGGCTGAGGGAAAGGGACAAAACCAATGATGAGAGGGTGGTTTGGCTTGCATTGAGCACACTTGTGGGTGAAAAATGAAGGGTTGGGCTTGGAATGTGGTAAGAGGGACCATGATAGATGGTTGGAGGAGGCCACTGGTGGTTGGAATAAAATGGTAAGAAAAGCCAGGGCTTGTATTTGTGCCCAATGGGGATGTGGCTGAGGGAAAAGGCCAAAAAAGATGCTATGGGGTGGCTTGGCTTGAACCGAGATGCTCTGAGTTTGAGTGATAAGGAAAATGCAAAGTTACAGGTGGAATAGGAAGAGGGAAAAAGTGGGGCTAGCCTTGGAGGATGTGCTATGGAGTCAAATTAGCACCCATGCCCTGTTCTGCTTATTGTCTGATGAACTTCATGTACCTCGTTCATATATCTTTTGGACACTTTCATCTTCAGCAACCTAGCATGTATTTCTTCTCTGCTTCATTAGATATGCAAGTCATCCTGTATTTTCATCCGTTTTTAAATTTTTTATTTGCATCATCTTTTCTTTTATTTGATATTATATTTGCCCTTTACTCTCCCCATGCACCTCTTTTTCCTCTTGCCTGAGACTTTATCATTTTGTTAGCAAATTTTTTGGCTCAATAACCTCACTTTCTACAAATCTTTGCAACCAGAACTGCAAGCACAACATTGCATTTACTGTATATAGCATCCCCATGTAATAAATAAATATGTATAGTAAGTGCATACTAATTTTACTGTTTTAGTCTTTAGTTGCTCCCTTTTACTCTGAAGAGGATTGAAGCACAAGGATCATATAGGGTATAAACCTTCATCAATTGAGATTATATTTTTTGCAGTGTCACACACATTCTTATAGCATAAGTGGTTGATATTAATCAATGTTTTAATGACACTCATTGTGCTTGGTGTGTAATATAACTATAGTTTACATAAACAAGCTGCTGTGTAGCCATTGGGACAGCCGTTGAAGCACAGGATACACAGTAAATAGCAGATAAATTCTGAAGCATCCTATTGTATATTACAGATATTATGGGGCACATTTACTTAGCTCAAGCGAAGGAATAGAAGAAAAAATACTTAGAATTTCGAACGTTTTTTTTGGGCTAATTCAACCATCGAATTGGCTACTTCGACCTTCGACTATGACTTTGAATCGAACGTTTCGAACTAAAAATTAGTGATGGGCGAATTTCGCCAGGCGCAAATTTGCGGCGAGTTTGCGCAATTCGCCGCTATCGATTAAATTCGCGAAACGCCCATGAAAATTCGGTCGTTTCACCATTTCGCAATTCGAATTCGAATTTTCCGGCGAAGCGAAACGGCGCAAATTCGCCCATCACTACTAAAAATCGTTCGACTATTCGACCATTCGATAGTCAAAGTACTGTCTCTTTAAAAAAAACTTCGACCCCCTACTTCGCCAAGTAAAACCTACCGAACCTCAATGTTAGCCTATGGGGAAGGTCCCCATAGGCTTTCTAAGCTTTTTTTCAAGGAATTTCCATCGATAGATTAAAATCCTTTGAATCGTTCGATTCGAAGGATTTAATCGTTCGATTATTCCTTCTATGGAACAAATAGCGGTAAATCCTTCGACTTCGATATTCGAAGTCAAAGGATTTAACTTCGATAGTCGAATATCGAGGGTTAATTAACCCTCGATATTCAACCCTAAGTAAATGTGCCCCCAAGTGTTATCTGCTGTGCATCCTGTGCCTTTTCTCCTTTTTCAGATTGAATGGCTGACCCGTGGCTACTCAGCAGCTTGTTTATATAAACTATTGTTGGGTTTCTGAAGCAAACACACCAGTTATACCAGTGCAGCATAGCAGCACATTACATTTTCATCACTTTAAGGCACTTTCATTTGTTGGTGTTACTGTTCCTTTAAGTTATCACAAGTCATTCTTGTGGCATTTTAGTATAAGTAAACTGTTCAAAACCATGTTCAAGCATATCTGACATTGGTACAATATTTTCTGTAATAAAAAGTAGCAAATTAACTACAATTATGGTTTATACGGTACACAGCAGGGATAATAAACCAGATTTGTAAAATTCAAGGCACAGGTGCACATACAGGTGGGCGATTGAAATTGTACATTTTCCTAAGATGCAGCTGTATGGTAGGAAATGATTATACTTTGGGAGACCTCCATATATTGTAATAAGCTATATTCGCTATATAACAGAAGCTTCAGTATTTGAACAAATTATACAATTCTGCCTCTAATTGGTAATGAAATTCTTTCCTTACCCCTAATTATAATGTAAATGTGATGCTAAAGATGCTCAAATTACACACATAGCCAACCAACTTAATCACTGTATCATTATCATTTCTATGACCTGTTTCAGAGTAAGATATTGTTATAGTGTTGGGTCATCTGCATTTAAATAGATATGTTATAAAACATAAAAAACATAAAACCAAAGAGCATTTTGTGTACAGTAATTTATGTAAAGAACAGTAAAGGCACAATATGCTTGTATAATATGAAAATGTTTAGCTAAAAGCATCTAGATTTAAAATAACAAACACATTTAAACAATTATTTAAATATTTCTCATATGCATTAATTTAGATACCACTTTATTTAGCTCTACCAGTATACTCTTTACTGTCATACTTAAAATACAGAAAAGTACAAACAGGGAGGACAAATATTGCAATACATACTGTGAGACAACAGCTGCAAAAGTGATAAATGGTGTCTATATTTCACCTAGGTTTCTTACCTATACATGGTGAGGGGCTCCAGCAAATAGATATAGGGAGAAAACCAGCTTATGGGTTTTCTCTGAGTTGTTTTGAATTTCTGGTCTGGCTCCTGGAGTCCGGAGGCTTTGTAGAGCATTGGGTGGGAAGAAGCTTCCATTCCTAGGTCCATTACTGATTTTGTGCCAGGAGCATGTTCAGCTGACTGAGTAGTAAAAGGAGTGTTGCAATTCAGAACAGCGATAAGGCGGAAGCACTGAGAGGAGAGATCAGGCTCCCTAAAACCAAGCCAGCTACACTCAATGGGAGAGGTACAGGGGCTTGTAAGGAGGCATTGAAAGTTCCTGACTGTTTGGATTTATGCCATGCTGAAGTAAGCTGTTTTCATTTTTCATTTGAACTGTGTTATTTTGCTGAATAAACGAGCAGGCCCTGTCCTGTTTACAAACTCCACTTGCTGTTCACCTCATGTTATATTTGGTAATGGGTACATGATACTTTGTGACTGTTATTATGGACTTGTTTGTTTGTGGGTGGAAATCATTATGATGTACTGATCCAATCCTGACAGAATGTTATAGTAGAGAATGCTTCCCAACTGCTGCAACCCCAAAAATCAATGAACACAATGTTATTGTTAAACAGTCCTTCGTATTAAATCCACACTGCACTTCACACCAGCTCTTCCCTATCTCCACCAGTTATAACTGGGGTATATTTATCAAAGAGTGAAGTTAGAGATCACCACAGTCCGCTAGAGTGAAATACCGCCTCTTTCCATTCATTTCTATGGGATTTTTAATGGCGTATTTATCAAAGGGTGAAAGTGAACGTTCAACCTTTGATAAATACACCTTAAATCCCATAGAAATGAATGGAGAGAGGCAGTATTTCACGCTATCGGACTGTGGTGATCTCTAACTTCACTCTTTGACAAATATGCCCCCTGGTGTGTAAAATAAACACCTCAAAAAGTCAATGGTGATAAAGTTAATTAATTTCACTGGTTCCATACAGCTACTGAATAGCCATTTGTGCCTAAGCCTGAAAGATGCTGGTGACAGGAGTTATCAGTGCAATTTGCACATATCTCATTCCAGAAATATACATGCATATATCACACCTGATGATAGTGCCCATAAGATTTTAGTGCCCATAAAATTTAATAAGCAGCTTTGCACCCATCGCAACACTTCACCAGGCGAAAATTTGCTGGGACAACTCTAATTTACTAATATGCAAAGTTTCGCGCTGGCAGACGGACGCTGGCAAATTTTCACTAGCTGGGACAACGCTAATTTACTAAAATGTGAAGTATCGTCCTGGCTGATGGACGCTAGCGTTCAATTCTGCCTAGCGCAAATTCATTAGAGGTCTTGCAGTCAGGCTAATTTGCATAACGCGTAAAATTCAAAGTTGAATGGACCTCTTTCTGTTACATGTTGCATCTTATACATTACATTGTCACTGATAACTAGACATGTCCAAGGAAACCGTAATGAATTCAATAGAGTTGTTTTAATGGCCTACACGAGCCTACTGTAAAATAATGTATGGGGGAACCAGTTACACAAAACTGATTTTTTTTTTTTTGGACTTTTACAGGCTATCACTCTGAAAAAAGGAAAAGACGCCAGCATTTTTTGAACTTTGATGCATTTTCTACTCACAGAATATGATGTAAGTGACAGAAGATTGAGGAAGATCTATGCACTTCGTCTGGTCTGAGCTGGCGAAGGCAAGTCTGGCGAAAAGTCACCTGGCGAGAGATTGCGAATCACCACTAGCATCTATATCCTTCGCTAGCGAAGTGATGCCTCCACCCGTTAGTAAATCTGCAAATTCCCTGCTAGCGGTAATGATGGCGAATCGCCGCCAGCGTTAGTCACTTCGTACTTTGGAAAATCTGTCCCTTGGGGACTGACTGGCATCAGGTGTATTACATGGGGGATGTATATGGGATGATTAAAAAAGGGTTTGTGGATGAATGCAACTGAGACTCCCATTCATTCAACCTTTGAACAGTTTAACAAATGCATAAAATACAGTATGCACAATAAGGGATAACTATGCATTATCTGTATTCAGTTTTCATTATAGAATCCACACTAATCATCATAATGCATTTCTGGGAAAAAAAAAATTCATGGCCACTTTACAAGTTGACTTGATTCCAACCCATTACCACAAAAGCGTAACTTGCATTCATGAATATGTAAACACTGTAGTGTGGTTAAGATTACATGATTTATGTTGTGTAGATCTTGTATTTGTGGAGGTTGGGTGACTAATTTATTTTTGCTTAGGGGGATGGATAAAATTGTACAGTATTTAATGAAGTGAAAGATGGACAGTCATTGTGACCAATAAAGACAGGCCAAGATAAAGAAATTTCACAAATGTAATTTATAGACTCTCAGTTAATGGAAGAATTGCAAATGCATATGCATACACACCCTGATTAATATTGACTTGATACATAAGTGTATGTTTAACCCAAATCATTTTCTTTTCCTAACAGTAATTAACTGACTGTTGCATAGCCAAGGTATAGTATATACATTTCAGAAGCTTGCATGGATTGGAAATTACTTTAGTGAATCTAGTGAATAATTACAAATTTTAAACTGCACTCTTGCTGTTAGCCATGCATATCCCTAATGTTTTCAGAAAAAATATCAACATACGTCAGTTATTTGAAAGGATACTATACTTACCTTACTTTCCATACCACAATTTTAAGGCCTGGAAAATATAAAAATAATGATGTCATACAAAGAAGTCTATGGAAATGATTAAGGTTCATAAAAATCCTCCAGAGGGCCACATGCAATCTCCAGATGGACAAGACAGCCATACAAGGTTTCGCTTACTACAGTGGACAGTGATGAGCCAAATTTTTCACTAGGCAAGGATCCACAGCTAAATTCCAGATTTCCCCATATTTTTTTTTATGAAACCTGAAATTAAATTTCATGAAATGTTGTGAACATTATAAAATGCCCATGTGAGCTCATATACTGTAATAAGACTTGCATACAACTCAGGGAGCACATCAGCATGCACTGCATAACCATTAGGGTAGTGCTAGGTTGAATTCCTCTCCTGTTCATACATCCTGTTAGTATTTAAAAAATACATATGTAGACTGACAGGTGTATGTGAAAAAAAAGGGTCCCTAGCTTGAGTATACTATCTTTTTTAGGTAATTTTCTAAACATTAGAATATGCTGTAACGTTCATAGTTTATGTTCACTGAAGGGTTTCTCACAGAAATGCAATATTTTTATAGATGTATAGTATGATGGTTTTGAATCAATGATATTATATTCAGGTTTTAGCAATATGGTCTAAGTTCCACAAGATGTCAATTTTACCATTTTATCATATGATTATGGCACTAGATATTTTTAAGGGTATTGTTTGTGATGTCAATAACTGTTTCTCAATCCTTTGTGTGTGTATACTGTGAGCATTATATGTATGTTTGCTTTGAGAAAGGACCTAAATTTTACGTTGGTTGTGCAGGCACATTTAATACACAGTGGGGCTCATTTATCAACACTGGGCAAATTTGCCCATGGGCAGTGACCCATGGCAACCAATCAGATTGCTGCATTCATTGTTCTACTTGCAGCTGGCTTTAAAAAGCTAATCACTGATTGGTTGCTATAGGTAACTGCCCATGGCCAAATTTGCCCAGTGTTGATAAATGAGCCCCAGTGAATTTCCGACCTTGCTAGTCCTTTTCTTCTTTTATTCACCATTACCTTGCACCTGGGCAATGAAGGTGTGGTGCCTGCTGGAACTTGACATATCCATTGACAGATCCATTAATATTTTCTGTGGAGGCACATCATCATTATCAGTGCATATGCATTTAATTTAACTTGTCAGCATCACTAATATTATTTACAAAGATTCTGGCACCTGCAAAAGCAATGTTTTCAAGAAATGATTTTACCACGATTTACTAGTAATTAACCAATGGTTTCAGCATTGTTGGCTGCACAATTATCATCTTAATAAAGAAGACTAAAAATTCTAACGAAAGCTACAATTTGGGAGTGGGGTGTCTTCCCATAGATTTTTTTTAGAGGCTTTATAATCCCCTATACTGCAGTCAAATAACCCCCTCATACAGTAAAAAGAGTTAATTAAAAAAGGTTGCACGTTCATTCTAAATCATACATTACATTTCCTCATTATGCCTCATCTTAGTGTATTTAAACCACATCTAATCTTTGAAAAACCAAAGTGAGCATTTCAGTAGCTTTTTTATCCCAGATAGAGCCGGATTGGGAGTTAAAAATGGCCCTGGCAAAAAAAAAAAAGCTGAAGCAGCCCACATGTATACTGTAAATCTGTACTAAGAGGAATATTTATTAACAATGGAGACAAACATCATCAATGATTTTGCCCATAGCAAAGATATAGATCTTTGCTGATCTATACATGTATTTGCTATAGCTTATTCAATAGAGCAGTTATTTTATTTCTTTATCTGTAATGTCTGTCAGTGACTGGCAAATATGACAAGATCACCATAAAGTAAAGGGGCACAAAACAAACTTCACCAAAAGAGAAATTGTGACTAAGGAAGTTAATTATCTTCATAAGTGGCTATATAGTACACAATATTGTTAATTTTCCCGGAAAACCAGCATGGGGCACTACAGGCCCTAAAATGTTGCTCTAATGTTGGGAGATGACGTTCGACAGTAATCACAGACCCAGGCTTAAGGACTGATCATTTTCAGGATCAAAACAGTCGAAGCAGCTTCACAGCCTATGCCAGATATTGACCTCTAAAAACTTTCAGCAAACACAGCAATAAGCTCAGAAATAAGTATAAGTATTACTTATAAACTTGGCAGAGAACTGCACCTCCATGCTGCAAGGGGGCATTTAAAAATCATTCTGTACTAGGTACTGGCCCTGGCTAAGGCTTGTGGCATGAAAGCTACTTTAGGAATGAACTGTACAAATCTTACCAACCCTTCAGCAACAAGGAGGCAGGCAATAAAGACTGCACACTCAGAAACAGGAAGTACAGGTTCCTGTAGTACTGTCACTAGTGATGGGCGAATAAATTTGCCTGGCATGAATTCGTGGCAAATTTTCGCGTTTTGCCGGCAGTGAATAAGTCCGCGAATCTCCCGTGAAAATTCGCTGGCATAAATTTCCGATTTTTTTGTGAAAATGACAGATTTTCACAATTTTTTGTGAAATCCTTCAAATTTCATGATTTTTTGTGAAAACCTTCAAATTTCATGATTTTTTTGTGAAAACCTTCAAATGTCATGATTTTATAGTGAAAACATCAGAACTGCACGATTTTTTTCATGTTAGAATTTTAAGATTTTTTAGTGAACTTTACGATTGCACGATTTTTCACGAATTTTTCGCAGTTTTGTGAATTTTTGCGGGAAATTTGCGAATTTTTCGGTGAAGCAAAATGGGAGAAATTCGCCCATCACTAACTGTCACCTAGTGGTTACACTGAAGAACTGCAGAGGAGCTGCCGTCACTTCAGAAAAAAGTGACATCTAGTGGTGTTTATCAGCAAGAGCAACCTCATTGCAGGACATCTATAGTAGAATCCAGGACAGGCTGTGCAGAAAGGCCTTTGTGGGCCATTTACATTACAGAGTACATGGCCCACCGGACATTTGCCTAAATTCACAAATGGCCAGTCCAGTCCTGATCCCAGACCAGACAACACTAGACTACAATGGGATACACACACCCATAAAGATGCTTTGGGTAGGGTTGCCATCTGTCCAGTTTTCACGTGGACAGCACAGTTCTTTGAAGGGCTGCCTGGGTAAAAAGTTCCTGTCTGTATTTCCAAATTCGGACATTGAAGTCAATGAAATGGCGATCAGCCAATCACTGATCGCCACATCATCTGCCACACCTCCCCGCATCACCTGCTCCACCCCAAACATCACCAGCCCGCCCCCTTCCCATTTTCGCAAGAAAAAAAAGTTGTCAACCCTATTTGGGTTTTCAATTGGCATTAAACTGTATACTTCTAAAAAAAAAAAAAAAATTTAATTGCATATCTATTCCCATGATGTTACCTCTTTCGTGTAGAAGCACACATCTTAATTAGATTTAAAGAAGGAAATGTATGGAGACGATAAGTAACATATCTATTCATCTTTCTCACTACTTCCCTTTAGCTGTATATCTAGCTGTAATTCATGTGCATTCAAGATAAAGTAGCTAAATACCATTTGTTAGCAGTCCATGTCTGATTATATCTTTTGCAAATATTTTTCCCCTTTCACCTTTATACTGGAAGATTGTTTAGAGTTACTTGTTAACTCAATTGTACAATTTGTTTGAGGAGCTTTTTTCACTGCTCTTTCAGGCACATTTCAAGTGTACAGTGTTATATGAATTCTCCTGGGCAGCAGAGAATACTTCAAAAGTGAAGGTGTTATCAGAGTCCCTAAGGGGTAAATGCTGTACATTTGCTGTCACTGCCAATTCATTAGAGCAGTCAAGAAGAAACTGTTACAAATTCAATGAAATGCTCCAATTTTTTTTCTTTGCACATTTCTACACAGTACACTGCAGCTCACATAAATTGGCTCCTATTTAATACTTAGATTTTTCACAATGAAGATATGATCACTTATTCCAACACAGAATCACAATGAAGATATTATCACTTAGGATGAAAGTTCTGTATTAGTCAATGCAATCATTTTGAGCTATTTTGATGAACTATTGAATGTTTTATCATTTCGTAGGTATGTCATGATGCTCTGCAGGGCATAAATGTAGCATGCGGGATGCCTGCTCCTAAATAGAACACTGATTTTAGACTCATTTTCCTTTGCAAAGCCTAGGGGAAACTTTCAGTATGCAGTTTTTTTTCTCATGTTTGTGCTAGAAAATGTTTTGTACCAATTAGTAAGTTAAAACTCCAGGCAATTTCCAATGGCTGTACATTTTTCTAAGTATTTCACCTAACAATTGCTCTGTGCTTATGTTTACATGTACAATAAATAAAAGTACTGTAACAACTTTACTTAGGTGGCAAGCAAAGTTTGTGAAGCAGAGTTCCTACTGGATTGGTTATACATGAGGCTCTGTTGATATTATTTTGCAATAAATACTTTTCAGTAATGTGTTGTCTTATCAATCATAAAAATAAAGAAATGCAAGCGAAAAAAGTACATTACAAAACTTTTGTAGATTGAAGATAGTTGACTATTGGGTGGCATTGCCAGACCTTGACTGTCAGAAAAACTGTGAATCTCTTTAGGCTTGTGTAGAAGTGTTGGTAAATCATTTACAAAAATCTTCTAGAATTTAATGGCAACAGGAAAACATGAACAATTTATTTTACCTATAGTATTGCTCTTTTTTCCCTTTACACTTAGGGGCAAATTCATCAAGGGTCGAATATAGAGTGTTAATTAACCCTCGATATTCGACTGGGAATGAATGAATCCTTAGAATCGCCGATGTCTCGTTTTTGATGCTGGCATCCATTTTTGACACCAGCATCCATTTTTTGGACGCTGGTGAATTTTCATGAATTTATTCGTCTGCGAATCTCAGAGATTCAACGTGAATTTGCGCCTGCCAAATAAATTCGCCCATCACTATTTACACTCAGTTATTGTTAATTTAGATGGAAGATTGGCTACTTTCTATAGAATCTCCTTACCTGAATCCCTTCTCTCAGGGGGTTTTCCCCCATACCAAAACTCCCTCACTCAGCCCCTGGTAGACTTTCTGCTTCCTTGGCTAATAGCTCTCCTCACACAGGGTATGACTCGTCAGCTCATCAGTCACAACATGCCACCTGTTATTCTTCCCATATTTACCTTCCTGCTAGTGTTTTCCCAGACACAGTGCCATATATCCACCCCCATGCCACGTTCCTGCCACATGCCAAGTTACTGCGACATGCCATATAAATAAATATATATATATATATATATATATATATATATATATGTAGTCATGCAGTGTGACAGCACTCCAAGGAATTTCAAACAAAAAGAAGTTGATGCAAAGGAGGTTTTATTAAATCTGACGTTTCAGCTCCATCTTGGAGCTTTCATCAGGGAAAGAAAAAAGGTTTTTTCTTTCCCTGATGAAAGCTCCAAGATGGAGCTGAAATGTCAGATTTAATAAAACCTCCTTTGCATCAACTTCTTTTTGTTTGAAATTCCTTGGAGTGCTGTCACACTGCATGACTATTTATTGATTTTTTCGACTAGCACCCAGGTTACGTTTTTGGCTGATGGTGTGCGTCCTTACGAACTGTATATATATATATATATATATATATATGTGTGTATATATATATATATATATATATATATATATATATATATATATATATATATATATATATATATATAATCCTCCTCTGACTGGAGCACTCATACCACAAAGGCCAACTGGTTAAGGATAATGCGTACAAACGAATATTGGAAAAACCGCACACACAGGACTTGTATGGATGAAAAAGAAAAAAGTTTATTACGACGTTTCGGCTCTTATACTAGAGCCTTCCTCACAAGTCCTGTGTGTGCGGTTTTTCCAATATTCGTTTATATATATATATATATATATATATATATATATATATATATATATATATATATATATATATATATATATATATATATATATATATTAGCCAGAAACCAACATTTTTAAAATTATTTCCTTTTTCTCTATAATAATAAAACAGTGTTTTGTACTTGATCCAAACTAAGATATAATTAATCCTTATTGAAATAAAAAACAAGCATATTGGATTTATTTAACGTTTACATGATTTTCCAGTAGACTTATATGAAGATCTAAATTACGGAAAGATCCATTATTCGGAAAAACCCAGGTCCCAGAATAAATTCGCCCATCACTAATAAATATATAACAAACAGTATATAAGAGAGTTTCATTGTATATACCTTGTAAACTGTAAGATAAGCAACTTTACTGCTAAATGTGTTGAATGATTATCTTATTTTTATAAAGAGGTAAGGAAGGAATGCAGGGGATCACAGTCATACATAAAAGAAATCCCATCATGCTTCTTGCTAATGCTCTTTCCTTCTGTCTCTACACCTTTCCACTCTCTCTCTACCTCTTGGTTTTTTCCTATCACATCCTTATATACTAATTTGCAAACACATTCAAGGAGGGATTTTATGATTTTTGGCATTTCATAATTAAAACACTTCTTGATAAGACATTTCAAGCTGCATGAATTAATTATGAATTATCTTAAAAAATGTCACAAAGCGCACTGTTATCAATAAGTATCAACATTCTCGAGCATAACAAAAAATTTCAATGTAAAATATTATGGATTTAGTTTTGATTATGCTTAAGGCACTTAATTGCAAAATACATTTGTTTAATAATATGATTTATATTAAAAAATATTATTTAGAGTAATTTAGTTTATCAACCAACAGAATGGCAAAAGTACTTATGGCAATAGTATTTTCCTTCATTTATAATATTATATGTTTTTAATAGACATTACATTATACATAATTCAGTACCCCAATGAAGTTTACAATCTATGGTCCATACTATATGACATTGACACACACAACAGTAATACCAAGGACTAATTAACCTTTCTGTATGGTTATTATTTTTTTCTGTTTGTTTGTTTGTGTAAGGGAAACCAGAGAAACTCAAGGAAACCCACTCAAACACAAGTGTAATATACAAAAATAATGGAAATAGTGCCCTTGCTGGATTTACAATCCCAATGCAGCAATGTTACCCACTGTTCTGCCCAATGCACAAAAGTATGAAATAACACCTACCTTTAAGACATATTTAGGAAAAGGGGTGTTTTTAGACATATTGTCTTCTGCCATTAAAACTCTTTATCTTTTTATTTTGCTTTGTTTTATTTAAAATAAAAGTTATGATTTCAATAAATTCTTAGAATGATTCATATCCTGTGGATTTTTCCTATTAGGCAATGAAGCTACGATATTAAAACCGAGTATATAAATAATTCTCATAATGCAGAGGGAAGAAAGAGAAATAATTACCTCGGAACATTTCATTATTAATGGAGTCCTGTCAGATGCTAAAAAAGAAGAGTGCATTAATACAAATGAGTTTAGGCTCATTTTAAGATCAATATATCCAACAGGTTTCATGTTTTTTTACTTGACTAAAATTAAATTACAATATATCACTATTTCATTGTAATTTCTCTAGAGGTTAAATAAAACCAGTTATTCGAGTTATTCAATATATCTTGGTTTTGTTTGCATCATATACTGTATACACCTTCATTGACCCATGTTTGCTTTATGCAATATAACCTGGGTAAATGGATTAGTTAGTTTAAAAAATGAAATCCAGGTTTATAATAAGAGCTCTTTAACAAAGCAAATTAAAAAGAGCTGCATTTCTGTTTTCTTAAATTACAATACTATATTACCACATTATGAACACTGCAAGGTCTGTTTGAGAGGGAATTTGACATTAGTGGTGGATGTGGGCACTACAGAAGGTGCAGCATTAATAACGTGTCGGGGGATCTAGCCTTCAAAAGCAGGGTTCAGGAGACACTTATCCCAAGTAACGCTACTATGCAGAGAGGTACAAGACTTTTTATACTGTGACCAGAGGTAAACAAGTTAGGGACAACCATACAGGGTTTACCTTGACATGGTATGGTGCCTTATAAACATTATCATCATAACTTTGTAACTAAAAACTCCTGTTTTTGTAAACACATGCACTTTCATATATACTGAGTTACAGGGACAGGGGACCAGGGAACGTGCATTGATTAATTGTCCAAATCAGTAGCACTTCCATTGTATTTAAACACATTTTAACTTAGCATTGGAGTGAACCCACAACTCCCCTTTTCATATTCATCAATAACGTGTAGCTATATATATAAGTGCAAGGACTTTTGACAAATTAAAGGACACAGCTTTGTATCCAATTTTACACTTTAGACCTGTATTTTAGAATAATTACTATAGATAGATAAATAGATAGATAGATAGATAGATAGATCCAGTCAGGTCGCATCCATCAATAATGGTCCCTTGTCTTACACCAACTTATGAAGTGTGAGATGGCAATCTTTGGCAGGTCCTATTGGCCTGGCACTGAGTTGGGGGCTCATTATTCCTTAAGGTGTTCCTTCTGTGCACTACTGATAAGCAACAGAGATGTTGAGAGGTAAACAATCTATCTATCAACTAGGAATAGTATGTCCATAGCTGTTAAAAAGCATATTGTGATTTTAATTGTCTAACTAATTTAGAGTACTTACAGTGGGGGAAGATTTTTTTTTCTTAGTAGGATACCCATAACTGGGTAGGGCCACCATAACTGAGCTAGAGAGATGTTGGGAGGTCTACAGAGCCACTGTGCATGTGCATGTTCAATGCATCTCATATTGGCTCAAAAATTTCAGCATGCAATAATAAATATAAATGATGCAGGTATTTTTAGCAATATGATACTAAATATAATTTACTGGTTATTACAAAAGTTTAAAGCTTTATAAAAATGTTTTAACAGTTCTTAAAAAGCTCTGTAACTATTAATGGGACAGTTCTATGAATACTATAATACTGTCTATGTATACAGTAAATCTCATAACATAGTATGGTGAAACCCAATATAAGAATAGTGTATTTCAGTTTTAAGGTGAATGCATCAACATACCCTCATGATCGTGTGTTGCAAATACTCATAACAGTAATGTAACACATGGGAACCATATATATTTGAAAAATACAAATCCTGGATAAATAAAAATGTGTAATACAGAAAAATAGTAACATAATTCCTAAATGTAATTGTTTGGAAAAAAAAAATCTAGAGAACTTCTTAAGTTATTTTTACAGCATCTCTGACAGATTCCTGAATATGAAGACAAATACTGTAGCTATTCTGAAGAATACAAATTGGGTCAATGTATACAGCTTATATTCTGAACAGCAACCCCTTGCTATACATACAGTAGTGCCTTTTTAAAGCCTCACTTTACAGAATATAATATGCCTTGATATGGTCTGATACTCCACAAATAACCAACTAGATAAAGCCTCACTGCAGGCATTACTTATGAGACAATAAAAAATTTTGCATTTATATAATAGCCAGGGTACCTACAAATATTGCAGGGAGTACATCAATAAAATCAATAAAATAAAAAGCAAAAACAAAGTACAACTAATAATACTACCAGTACAATGGATCTAGTAATTACAATGTGTAATAACCAAAACAATAATACCAAAATATTCCCAAAGAATATAAAAAATTGTCAAAAATTATATTTTAAACATGCTAATTCTAACCTTAACTTCACCTTTTGCACAGTTTACAGTACTGAAGCAATTTGCATTGAAAAGCGTTCCTTCATCTCTTCTTGTTATGTACTACATTTTCTGTATATACTGAACTTCAGAGTTTAGTTTTTGCACACTTGCAGATTAGTATCTAAAAAATTTTTTAGATATTTTAATCAAATGATCTGGATGAAGCTTTTCAATAATAAAAATGAATTGGGAATGTCTTTCTAATTATGAACTATATCCTATGTTAATAATACATTTGTACTGTAGTGTTATATTACATGTCCTGTACATATTTAGCTTACAATGTATGTAAATTACCCATTCTTATTATAATTTTTATTTCTTCTCCTGAAGCAATTTGCCTGCACAGAAGCAGTAACATTTTAACATAAATGCACAATGTTATAACTGAACGTTGTAGAGGAAAGGACGTTGCTTACCAAAGTTTACAATATAAAAACTGACAGAAATGGGGGCGGCGGTCGCTGCCTCGTTTGCTAATATTTTTGTACATTATCTTGAGAAATTCTTGTTCATGGAAGGGGAACATAGTACACATATTATAAAGTATTGGAGATTTGTGCATGACATCTTGGTGATATGGGGAGGAACTAAAACTGACTTTCAAGCAATAATAGAAATGGCTAATCAAAAACACAATACCATTAAGTTCACCAGTGAAATCTCAACCACATCCTCAATTTTCTAGATAAAAACATTAGCATCCACAATAAACAAATAACAACAACTATATACTCTAATGGAATGGGGGAGGGAGTTATATACTTTTGATCTTCAGTAGCATCCCAATAGTATACATAAAGTATTAAATGCATTTTGGTTGATACCAGTCTATTATACCATTTCTATTATGTTGAAGAATTGCAGTATTCTTTTACTTCTAATGATGCTTATGAGTCAGCAAACAGATGTTGGGGGTTTTGGCATTAAAACAACCCACACTTTCCTTAAATTGAAATCCAGAAACTAACTGTAATCAATTTTCTATTTAAGTAATGACTGGAACATAAACAGTTGGCAGAAGAAAGCTTGTGTTATTAGCTGACACTGTAATTGAAAAATACTGGTTCACTCTGAAAGACCAAACATTTCTGCTTTCTAGGCAATGAATGTAACACTTCAGCAATGAGCAAATAGCTGAGTTACTGTTTTACACTAGCCAAAGCTGCTTGTTTCTTCTGTAACTGAAAATAAATCCAAAATGGATTTCTAAGAGTTTATAAAGTTAAATTTGACTATTTGTTACTATTTTAACATTGGTAATTATAAACATAATCATATTTTTAATACAATGAAAAGTTAAATAAAAAAAATGTTTATTCTAACCTATTCAAGAAAATAACTGATTTCATAGTTAGACATACAAAGTCTAGAACAAATTCTTCTGAATTTAGCTACTCAGCTGTAGGCACCTGTAGACCAAAGCCCAAACTGCATTGTTCAATACCATGTTACAATTTGTACTTTATAAGGCCGATTTATCAAAAGCCAAGTTTGAGTTTTTTCATGATTCAAGTAAAAATTAGCCAAACAAACATGATTATACTCAAGGTTATTCTTAAGAATGTAGAATATTTATGATTTACTAAAGAGAAAAAAGTCACCAGAGAAAAACTGTCAAGTTTCTATAGAAGTCAATGAAAATTGTCTAACATTTGCAAATTTTTAGCCTCATTGAAAATGTATGAGATTTTGTAGGATTGAGATTTTTGAATGTAGGAGATTTTTATATATATATACTGTATATATATATAAATAAAACCTATACTTATAGTCTAGTACGCACCATCACCCGAAGCGGAATAAGCAAGCACAACCCACCAAACATGAAACATCCAGGTTTAAAAATAAAATACATCAATAAGTATTCTATGAAATATTATTCTTTGCAACAGTAACATTGTGTGCCATTTTTGAAAACACTATCCATACCTATAAAGAATTATAAACATAGTTACAAGTTACATAGTTACTTTTTATCTTTGATTTGGAAAGCATGCCATGGACATCTGCTCATTAAGACCATGTGGTGCTGATGTATTTACTTTTTTAATCCAAAAACTATCTAGCCCTGGAAGCTATAGTGTTCTGGAAGGAACAGGCAAGTCAGAAAATCCATTTCAGTCGTCCAGTTCTCATATTGGAGCTCACTTTTCACAGAAAGGCTGTCCTGTGGAAAGGTATTTAATTGTAGTGAGAGTGTGAAGGTCTCTCTGAGCAGGACACAGAACAGAAAGGTTACCTGTCTGTGTTAGGAACTCCCAGAGGGTCTGAGGTGCTGCCTGCAACTGCAAGGAGCAGAGGAAGATGTGACCAGGTGACTGAGAGTCAAAAGTGATTGATGAAAGCCAGAAAGTGAGACAGACCAGAGGCTGGTGACCTGATATTCCTGGAGGGGAGAGCCAGCAGGGCTTAGTGAAAAGTCCAGAATATTCCAGAGTATCGAAGCCACCCTATATAAAATATTGAATGTGTGCTGTTTAAATGCTAATGAACTGTGTTCCTGTGACTATATGTGGGAAAGAGATCTCTTGAATAAACCGGTGTTTTTGCCTGAAGATGTGGTGTCCCTGTTTTTATGCTTGTGATCCTATGTTTACCTACTTACCATACTACCATAACTAATTTCTAAAATACCAAAAACTGCATGTACAGGCAGACGGCTTGTCACAATATATATATATACATTTGAAATACACAATCAAAAAGCTATTATAAATGGGGGCTTATGTCAATAGTGCAGTGCCAGTAAAAAACATGGCTTTTTGCCACCTGAAGTAGTTTTCTCACCTTGCTTCATGGCAGTCATCACTATCTGGCTATACTGAATATGTCCAAGTCAATGTAAGCAGTTAATCATGCCGGAAAAAGGGGGGGGTCAAGAGATGTAAGTCAAGAGGACAGTTGGAAGAACATTTGATATGTAGCTATTTACAACAGAAAATCAATGCTGAACTATTTGACTCCCAGATCAGATCTAAAGCCCTTTATCTAATTCTCAGCATCTATAACAGTATATTGCTACAAGGGTGGTATGAATGAGAAGAAACAATAATATAGATAATATCTGTAATGAAACTTGACCATTATTTTTATAAACCTATCAATGCTATCTCTCTATTTAATGTATAGAACAGCATAAAGGTATGGGATCCCGAAACCTGCTCAGAATTACGGGAAGATTGTCTCCCATAGACTCTATTTTAATTAAATAATTCAACATTTTAATTAAATAATTCAACATATTTCTTTATTATCTGTAACAATAAAACAGTAGTTTTTGCTTCATTCCAACTGAGATACAATTAACCCTTATTGGATGTTTATTCTTATGTGTGAAATAGGATTCCTAGCATCACTGGAGCAGGTATTATTAAGATAATAAGAGTAACAGTTATGTTAATGTATTATGCATATTTTCCTTTGTTATGAACGAATGGGCGTTACTTGAAACAAATAACTGAAAAGAGTGGTTTCAACTCCTGAACACTGAAAACATCTAGGGGGTTATTTACTGAACTCCGAATGCAAAAATTATGGAAAATGTTTCAGAATTTATTAAGCCCCGAGGATGGAAAAGTCTGAATCTGAAAATCCGGCATCTCAGATCTGTCGAGGCTGCATTTAGGTCAATGGGAAAAGTCCCAATGATTTTTTGATGTGTGCTAGGTTTCATGCAATACCCGAAAGTTTTCGGGCAAAAATCTGAGTTTTCTGATGAAAAATCTGAAAAAATCATGAAAATCTTTTTTTTTTCCTGCAAAGCAAATTTTCAGGAAATTGTAATAATAAATAAACGTAAAAAACCAGAGTGAATTTGATTGCCGCTTGTAGCAGAAAATATTGAGATAAATTCGGGCTTTGATTAATAACCCCCCTATTGTATTGTGACCCCTGATTCCTCATTTATAATACTTATAAAAGCTAAAATACAGTAACGTTTATTATTTGAGCCTTTTTTTTGCTTTAAATTAACACACAATTTATTCTTATTACCTGCTGTTGTGTACATTAAAGGGAAAAATGAAAAGCTTTTTGAAAATAATTGCTCATTCCAGTCAGTATAACATTATGTGGGTTATTTGTTAAACTCGTTTTTTTTTTTTGTATAAAATCTGAAATTTTAGTAAAAAAAAAAAAATATACAAATTTTTCGGAATTTATTAAACCCAGGGGATGGAAAAATCTGAACCAGAAAATCCAGCATCTCAGACCTGTCGAGGTTGCATATAAGTCAATGGGAGATGTCTCAATGATTTTTTGATGTGCGATGAGTTTCGTGCAATACCCTGAATATTCAGGCAAAAAGCATAAGAAATCTGAGTTTTCAGGTGAAAAATCCGAAAAATCTTGAAAATCGGGTGGAAATTACGAAAAATTTGTAAAATTCGTATTTTTCAAATTTTTTTCCCCGTAAATTTTTTTGGGGGAAATTGTATTGATAAATAAGCCAAAAAATCAGTGTGGATTTGGTCTGGGTTATTTTCAGAAGAAATCAAATAAATTGAGACTTAATAACCCCCATAATGTCCATTATCTATTAAACCACAATCAGTACAGCTTCTCTTCATTCATATGGGCCCTATGCCAATATACTGTTATAGCTGCTGTGCAGCAGAAAAAGGGCTCGAAATTTTATCTATGAGTCAAAATAGTTCGATTTTCATTTACTCTTGCAGAATTTGTATACTCTTTCAACTGCTCATATCTACTTACATATTACTGCTGTCGTTTATGCAATTGCCCAGGGCTGCCTTCAGTAACCCACTTTTTCTTCTGAGTACCCATACAATGCTGGAGCCCCCTACTATTGTACCACATATACTCTCTGGGTGCTGCCCACCTTGGGACTAATTTATAAACTTCGTGCAGTACAGAATGGTTTGCACAGTGAATATATTTGTAGTGATGGGCGAATTTCTCCCGTTGACGCCGGCAACATTTTGCCAGCAAATTTTCGCAGGAGATTTGTGGATTTATTCGCCGCCGTTGAAAGCGGAAATTCACTGCAAATTTGTGCCAGACTAATTTATTCACCCATCACTAGATATTTGCCCAGCATATGGTTATATTTATACAGCTGGATAAAAGTGGTATATTTAATGTGCAAACAGAATTGAGATTTTTTAAATATGGTTAAAATTGCAAATTGTGAATATTTATGCGCGCACTCTGGATTTGAGTTTTGCCACGACTTTGGTGGAACAACTTTGCACAGTGGGCGCACTTGCATAAATACTGTCTCATTTGAGAGCCATTTGTGAAATTTTATGGGCAATGCGAATTCACAAAAAAAGGAAAGGCAGACACATCAGTGCAATATTTTAGAGTTCAGGAAAAAACATGGGCAATGCAACTATTTACGAATAAATATGCACTGCACAAACTTTATAAATGAGTCCCTTGTGTACAAGAAGATGTTAATGCAGATTGAACAATATTTATGGCTTGTGGAGGTGGGCTGTATCCCTTGCTTATTAATATTGTTCACTGCTTATGTGTGTTTTTTCCTTTTAATATAAATAGAATTTGAAATGGCACCTAAGGAAACACATCAAACCAAAGAGGAATGAAGTATTTGAACAATATCATGGGCTCAACTGACCATAAAAATGTGCAGGTATCATATCTTAAGCAGCAATCTCAGAAATAAAATTGATAATGTAATCTGAACACACCACTGAGTAGTAGCATTTTTTACTAACAACGGTGTTTTATTTAATAGAAATGTAATATTGCAGAATCATTGACGCAGCACCTTTGAGCCTCCTAAATCATTAACTATTAAAAATTAATACTGTATCTACAAAAATGCAATTCATGGGTGGGAGGACAGCATTATATTACAGAAAGGTATAATGCACACTAAATTAAGTACATTCTGAAAGTCACGTTAATACTGAAAAATGTGAAAACTTTAATGCCCAGACTGCATTTTTTTTTTAAATTACATCAGTAATGCAGTCATATGGAGCACTTTTTCCTTTAGCCTTTATTATAGTAAATTCAATACTAATCTGTAGATAATATGAAACATATAAAATTTGCTATTGTTCCCAGTGGCAACAAATAGTGAATTTTCACTGATCTAATAAATGTGTGTATATGTATGTTGCAAAACTACTTTTTCGTGTCTAAGCTAAAATAACAATACATGATGACAAATAATGAGCTAAGAAACAAAATGTTTGTTCATGGTGCCTATTTTGCTTTTTAAATAACGATTTGTAATCATTTATAATCTTTAGGACATGGTATTGTGAAAACCTGCCTGGAGTTGAACCAGGGGCATGGTGCTTCTGTGCTGTGTGCATTTCCACTATGTAAGCAGACAGCTTAGGCCCTAGTTCACTCCTATGGCTATGTTTGGTAATTGCTAGTAAGCATGGCTTGTTTCACCTCTTGCCAATCTGGCCACATGTGATTGTGTAAACCATTATATACCATTATATAAAACCCCCTACTCTGCTGTAATTAATTGCCCAGTATAGGTCTATGTTCCATAGTTCCTGAGTGCAATAGATTGTATGATCCTGTTCTTGACCACTACCTGACCTTGACATTGCCAATCTTCTGCCTGAACTAAAGATTGCCTGTGTATGACTATATGTATACCTCCCTGATTTGGTTCTATGCTTCTGATCTGTGTTTGACCATGGCCTGTAACCTTGACTAAGCTTCCTGATTCGGTAGCATATTGTCAGTTTGGTATTGACCCGGCCTGTCCCTTGACCGCACTGTTCTCCGTTCCAGTAATATGTTACAGTTTCCTTTCCAGCCCAGAGCTTGATCCTCTCTTGTTAAGTCCTGGTAGCATTTGAGTAGCAGAGCAGGCAGCTACTATAGGCAGAAGTGTGAGCCAAGACCGGGACCTTGGGGCTTACTTTGGGTTTTTGGATACCATACGTTGCAGGTATGGTATCTCTTACCTGTACTAATATGCAAATTCCAGAAATATCCAAGGTATGGGAAGGCCATCTCTAATAAAGTCCATTTTAAGCAAATAATTCTAGTTTTTCCATTTTCTTTTCAATAATAACTGTATTTTGAACTTGATGATGAAGAATCCATGCTAGTGGCAAAATAATTCTGTTGGGCGAATGTAATGATTAAGTTTGTATTAATGCTTCCAACTTCAGTCATAAGAACAAGCCAGATGTAGAAAGATCAGGTGCAATTCTCATTAGAGGTAATTTTTCATTCATTGGGTCACTGACCCCTGGGAGATAGAGAATATTTTAACTAAACCATATGGCTATATAAATACAACCAATATGTCTCTGGACTATAGAGCCCAGTCTGTTTTGACCCTTGCTGTACAATGTAGCCCAGCTAACTACAAATGTTACACCCCTTAGCTTTTACAACTCTTCTTTAACATCTTCAATAGCAAATTAAATTTGAACAAAAATCCGAAGTCTCACCAATTTGTCTTACAAATTTCTTCAAATTCCTATCCAATTTTATCTAAAAAGTCCTTGCTGACCCATAGAAGGCAATATAACCAGTCCTTAAACCAATTTGTATTAAGTTACTTAAAAGAACAGTAACACCAAAATTAAGGTTTTTAAAGTTATGAAAATATAATGTACTGTTGCCCTGCACTGGTAAACTGACCTGTTTGCTTTAGAAACCCTACTATAGTTCATATAAATAAGCTACTTTGTAGCAATGGTAGAAACTGAAAATGCTATATGGCACAGGTTAAATAGTAGATAAAAGATAACATCATTATGTTCTACAGAGATTATCTACAATCTGCTGTGTAACCTGAGCAGTTTCTCCTTTGAATGACTGCTCCCATTCGTGCACAGCAGCTTATTTAGATAAACAATAGTAGTGTTTCTAAAGCAAACACAGCAGTTTTACTTTCATTTTTTGATGTCACTGTTCCTTTAAGTTACCCCAGTTCTTTCTACTTTTGTAAAAGGTCATCTTTCTTGATGCTATATAATGTATTTTCCACTTTAGGGAGAGAATTCTATAACTTCAGAGCTCTTCCTGTAAAAATATTTTTTTGCATAATAACATGGAAACTCCTAATTTCAAAGGATGCTGTTATGTGTTCTGGAAGGATCTACTTGTGAATAAAGCATTTTAAAATTTATCCTATGGCTTACTACATATTTATACATACATAGCATATCCCCCTTAAGAGCCTCTGCTCATCAGTAAAGAAACCCAGCTTGGACAGTCTTCCTTCATAACATTTTTATAACCATTATCAGAGTAGTCACTGTGCTTTGGACTATTTCTATTTCCAGAATATCTTTTTTAAATACTGGAAAGCAAAACTGCATTACATATTCTAGACGGGGCTTAACCAGCCCAATGTGCACATGTGGACTTCCAGTATAATGAATATAAACATATGTATAAACATAAATATAATTTACCTTTAAACAATGTATAAAGGTCATGAAGTAATGTATTGTCACAGTAGATTAGTATATTCTGCAAGACTAAACACATCAGGAATGTTTGTTGGATATATGTGATCTAATTTTACTAGTTTTCTCATTAGCAAAAGTACTGTTACTTTACTGTGAAGAAACACATTGATTTATACTACTATCCTTCTGTGTTGCATAATGGAAATAGAAAGGTGTTACTTAATCATTTATACAGTATTTTTCTTCTTACTTTGCAGTACTATAAAGCTTCTACAGTTAACACAGTTTTTAATATTTAATATAACTGTTATGACTGTTTCTATTAAAAGTACTTCACTTTGTTAATTTGGCATGATTTCCATTTTTTGCATAAAACATATTGCTATTATTTTTCTACCTTGTGCACAAAAGTAATATATTCACCAATAATTAGCATATGTCAGTTTGACATTTTTCTTTTGATTCTCAGCATGGAGCAGTAACGGGTAATTTTGCAGACTGTCATGCATTATTTGGTGCAACAAGACTTTAGCTTTACATAACCAGTTATCATCTGTCTTATACCCAGAAAAGAAGCAGTAGAAATAATTTATCATTTTCCTCAAAATAAAATACTGTCATACCTAACACATAGGGGATTATTTACTAAAACTTGAATTAATCTCACTTTTTTATTAAATCAAGCTAGAACAAACTCCCTTCCACTATTTTATCTTATTTATTAATATAATAACTTGAAAAAATCAGTTTAGGAAAATTTTTTAGCAAAAACTAGAATCATACAAAATATTCGGCTTTGACGTCTGAATTGCTTGATTCTTTGGGGTTATCACCCAAAAACCCTGAATTGGATGAAACCCAGCGCAGATCACAATATCTTCAAAATGTGTATGGGACATCTCCCATTGACTTGACAGGTTTGAGATGGCTTGAAAATTTTTTAGTTTTTGCCCAAAAAAACTCAACCAGAAAAAAATTGAGTTTAGTAAATAAACCCCATAAAATATTATTGATGAATTAAATGTACAAACTTAATTTTTAACTTTTTTCCAGTTATAAAAATATTATTATTGTAATTTTAAAAGGCCAAACAAAAGGGAAATTATGGGGTACAAGCTCATGCAGAAAGTACTTCTATCCGGGGTCTGACACTGCACTGCACCACTTTCCATTGGACACAGTCTGTATCAAATTTATGCCCCCGCTGTCACTGCCTAATTTGTGTTTCTGAATGACATGCAAGCTAGCAGATAGGATTGGAGGGGGGACACTTTTCTGTGTCTCCCATCCCACCCAGGATGAATTCATGGCTGCTGAATGCAGGTTGTGCTGTATTCATAGAGGTGGCTAGAGGTCCCTATGCTCCAAAAGGAGTGCAGAGACCAGCGACAGTTTATTAATACAGGCGGAGAGTGTCTGATCTTTGCACTTTGCACTATGCTTTCTACTTGGTAAATGACCCCTAAAATGTTACTTAAGAGGATAAAATGCACAATTTGCACTGTTTTACTCTCAATATAACACACAAAGGGAGCCCAGTATTTAGCATCTGTCAAAGCTAGACACTGATTAATGCACCTTCGTAAAGGTAGTAGCAGCTACAAAATGCCAAAAGAACAAATACAGATAACTTTATATAGAGGCATACTAAATTATAAAAAAAAAACCTTTTTCCAACAGATATCGATTCAGGCAATGCACAGCAATAAGTAATGTACAAAACAATTAATTTGTAGGTTTCCTCAGTTCTCATCTCCATATTGATGACTTCTGTAATGGGAAATGATTTGCTTGTCAGCTTATTGGGTTGCCACAGCTTTTTTGATGTTGTCAGTGAAATGATCAATATGTCTGTGCTCACTGTGTTGCACATGGGAGATGGTAGGAGGTAATTTGTCTCTGAAATAATGCAGGTATGACATTTATAAAAATGATTCCTGAGGTTGGTGATGGCTTAATGCTTGGAATGGATGCAGATTTTGACCCAGTTTGCTCACCTGATGTAGCATTAATTTGAGCAGAAATCACATTTGTAAATAGGGAAACATGATCTTTTAAGGGATGTTTTGGTGTGGTACTTGACAGTGAAAATATTTCCATTATGAAAAAGATGGTTGTCAACAATGCAATTTTAAAAACTGCAGGGGCTACAAAGTGCTTGAATTGGAGTTAATAAGTGGAGGGATGCTCTGTGTGGTGAGCGTAGTGCGGCATGCTAAAACAAGCCCCTCCCACAACCATATATATATATATATATATATATATATATATATATATATATATAATAAGCCTCACACACCAATACTTTCTGGTTTCACCCAATTTAAAGCAAAACCATTTTGCTATTTCCATTTTGCCATTTCCTTCTAATGCCCCGTATACGTAAATTTAAGGATGTGACCTGTAGGGACCACAAAATGAAAAGTTTGCATATGGTTGCGAATTCAGCTTCTGCAAACAGAGCACCTTGCCTGTGTATTGTGTGTCATAACATAGCACAACCCTATCATATTCTATATTACCCAAAATTATTTCATACTATTCTGTAATCTGCTGCTGTTTAATATCTTCCATTTTCTCTATAACCCTCTCTGATGACTCCACCTTCTTTATCTGTTTAGCAGTTCTCTATCTATTCTCTATTTCTCTCCCATCAATCTTTTCTCTCCTTTTATCTTCTTTATATTTAACTATATTTTATTTTACCTCTGCATTTTATTTGCATGTAGAAGTGGGGAAGAACAAAAGAAAGTTCCAGGATTCAAAACTCTTGCATCCCCACTGAGGGGATGCTATTTCACGCACATAAAGAAGTGAAGGGATGGCATCCCTGTGCATCCCTCCCCAATTCCAGCACTGGGGCTACAGCAAAAGGGGTAGCACATGTCAAAGGTAGATTTTTAATATGTTAAGCTTTTATTTTTCTTATACATAAAGGTACAATGATGTATTACTGAAAACATATCACATTCATCTAGTGACTTCATACAATGCTGCTTTCTTCAAATCCCTCTTTACAGTTTATAAAACAGAACATAGCTTCTGTGCCTCAAGGTTCCTTTGCATTCCACAGGATTCCAATTGCTTATCATTTACAGAAATAGAGAAGTTTTAACATTTGACAGTTTTGAGCTTTCAGTGCTTTATCAAGTTTGTCATTGTTCATCTGTTCATTGCCAAGTGATAAAGCTCGACTGTCTAAGCACCTGCCTGTAACATGTGTCACCAGATGTTCCTATCTCTTGCATGGTTGGCTAACTCATTCATCCCTCTGAAGATGGTGATCGGTACCAATTGTTGTTGGAAACAATGATATATAGCAGGCTCTATCTCACATATAGATTATGATATAAATCTTGGTATATGTTAATTATACATACATTGATCCACCAGTGTTTTTCTATAAACAAAAATATATCTTTAAACATTCATTAACATAGCATATATCTATCGAATTTCTATACAGCATATAATCTATCTCTATATCTATCTTTGTTCTATTTCTTCTTAAAAAAAAAAACAGTTATTCTAAAACAACATCTCAGAACAATATAACAAATATTACAAATGCAATATCAGCAGGTAAAATAAAGTTATACAAATCAAATACTGAAACATTCAGAAGCCAAATGTGTTTTATAGATATCATGAATATAGACAAAAGGAAAATCCATTATGATATAATTTAATTGAATCGTGCTACATTTACGTGTTTAGATGAAAAAGTCAATGGTAGGTTACAGTTTCTAGGCTTGCTTCAAAAAAAGGGTTTAGTCAGCAGTGAGCACCTGAAATTTTGCACTTTCCGTTAATGATATTGAATAAAGTAAAAGGCACATTGCATCATACTCAGGACCTTAGTCTACTACAGTTCCACCATTACTAACTTTTATGGGATTGAATGCACAGATTTTCCCTTTTTGTTTTAACTCTGCTAAATACTATTCATATTCTGCTTAGTCAGTTTATAAATTCTGTTGGGTCTAGTAGTAGAATAGAACACTTTGTTTTTTTGGTCAAAAATCTATTTTTATACAATAAACCCCCAACTCTTTGCTCCATAACTCCTGGTTAATGTAATGATTATAGGTGCAAGCTTGTAGATGTTTTCAAAATAAATAGTATGTTACAATAATCTACATATATATGGCACAAAATTATAATTTGGTAGCATTATCACAAACCCATTAACTTTTAGAATGATCTATGGGCTAGCACATGCTCTGTAGCCACTTAAGATGGGCTACAGTGCTAAATTGGTGGACGCCAGAAGTTTATTTAGTTTGGTGTCATTTAGACTTAAATTTAGAATTAAATGTTTTTTTGTGATATCTAGATGTACTGGAAGATGCCTTGCTGATTTATGCTGCTTTGGTACTTGAAGATACATTACTTTTAACTGTAGTCTTATACTATACTGGCTATACAAACAAAAGTACAACTTAAATGGATTATAAACACCATTCATAATCAGGGAACATTTTCCATGTATAGACACATAACAATATTGAAGGTTTTAGGGAAACCTCATCCTGAACTGTACAGGCCTGTTTAAAAAATGTAGCACATAAAGAATAGAACTGATATTGAAACATTTTACGTCATTTTAACTTTTAAAGCCCAAGTAATACATGTAATACAAGTTACTATATGTCCACATGCAGTAACTCACAGCAATCAATTAGAGGTTTGCTTTTAAAAAAGTGACCAACAAAAGCTACCCACCTATTGTTGATATGTGATTAGACCTATAGCAAACTTTTCACCCTTATTACATACATACCCCATCCATTGGGCTTTTACAAGGCACGGTGATCACACACACACACTGACTAGCATACAAGCTACAATAGGTTACATCAGCCAATAAATGGACTGTATCTTACTCTTAAATGTCATTCTGTTACAGTTAAAATCTGATTTTTTCCAAGCAGGTGTTTAGTGAGTGAACACACAGAATAAGACAACATGGTGGCTCAATGTAAAAGTAACATTGTACTCAGCATAGAAAGGGTAGGAAAAGTTACCATATGAACTTAACTTCAACCAAAGAATATTTCCCTGCTCACGTCAATTATATAAAAAGTTCTGAATTACAGAAGGCCATGTCACATTTTTAAAAATTATTTCCTATTTATCTGTAATAATAAAATATTATTTTAAACCTGATCCTAACTAAGATACAATTCATACGTATTGGAAGCAAAATTACCCTTTGTTTTTTTTTAGCAGACTTGTTGATCAATTATGGTGATCCAAGAAATTATGTGCATTACAGCTTAGTAATATTTTTTTATAGACCTTTAATACCAAAGAGCACTGATATATACCGAACAGAAAGCACATTACTTATAATCTATGAGATTGGTTTGAAGTTAGACTGGATATGGGATCATTTGGAAAGACAAGTCTCACAAGAACAGAGGAGATGGGCAAAATATGTAGACACAGGTTCTTCACAACACCCTATATATAGTACTGACAAATTGGTGAACTAGTCCTCCAGGGCTAGCCAATCCTCACAGCGATGTATTACTCCAGGAACTTCTTATTCCTGAGCCTGACTGCTTCAGTCCCTATACTGGTGGGTGACACTGCAGGTTACTAATCCTCCCTGGCTTCCTCATTGGAGCCTCTGGCTGCTCTACTCAGCGCCTGGCCCTAGGCAATGTGGGCAGTGTACAAAGTGTAAAATAATGGCCTTTGCATGCACCTTCACTTGACCCTATTTTACAGAAGCAATATGTCTTAGAAAAAGTTTGTTATATAGACTTTAAAAATCACACTTCTATTGTATCTGATTGGTCAGGTTCTATCTTATCAATTCAAACCAAAGAAATTTAGAGCAGGCACTCAAAAAGGCAATCTTTCACCAGGCAGTAAAATAAGTAAAATATTTATTATGTCAAATCAGCATAGCCTTACACATTCCAACATTCCAACACTTCCAATTAATCAATTAACAAATCCCAGTTGAAAACACACATATGCTATATGTGATAGCATAACCACGTCACCTTGAGGTCATGGATGCCATCTTTGTACACCTTTATTTACAAACTATTCTAAGCAGAAAACTTTATTCACAAAGTACAAAAACAAAGTAGAATAAACCATGAAAACTCTATCCTGCAAAGTCAAAAAAATCTTAGAAGTAGCGTGAAACATCAGATTCATTATTTAATCCTTTAGGGAATCTAGTGGATAAAAGATCCACTTAGTCTCAAAGATCCACTTAGTCTCCAAATGTAACAGCATTCTCAACTTATCCCCTCCTCTTTGATCTAATGTTAACCTTTGTATACCCTGAATATGTGGATAATCTAAATTACCTGAAGCACAATTATGAGCTCCCCTTGCTGAGGGCTCAGGATGGTGCACCTGGGCCTCTTCCATGACTTGGTGAGTTAATATAAATTGACATTGGACTTCTATTTCTGTTGTATTTGGTCTATCTTATCAATAGCTTATTTTGAGACTGCTGTGAGCTTTTGACATGTAAGGGCTATGGCACACAAGCAGATTTGCCATCTGGGCTATGTTGGGTGACATCTCCCTGAAAATGCCTTGTTCCCCTTAGTAATAAGATATATAGATAGATAGATGATAGATAGATGATAGATAGATAGATAGATAGATAGATAGATAGATAGATAGATAGACAGACATGTATGTACCAAAATACCTTTTTATCTACATTTACCAACCATTTTTATTTATTTACTTTATAGTACACAATTTACACACTTTTGCAATGGCTGAATGAATATACTGTATATATTCTCTCCTCTAACTTTTCTTCGAATTAAGCTTTGCACTTCTCCGAATTGTATAAATCAAAACTCAGCTTAGGCAACTTTACATAAAGTGACAGCTGTTTATTTAAATTACCCCAGCTTCAATGTAATTTCATTTCTATTTGACAGACATCTGTTCCATTATTGCAGCAAAAATAAATTCGCATATTGTTTGCCATACTGTGCTAACAGGGACAAGGCAATGCCAGTTGCTGAAGCAGTTGTGCTCGGCTATAGAAATATTTAGCAGTGGTTAGATGATTCATTCAGGAGAATGACATTAGGAAATGGCAAGGTTAGATATCAAGAAGATTGAATTGCTCTCATCTCCACCATTAATATACAGTACAGTTCAGTTTATGTATGTACTGTAACATCTAGCAAGTACATATGACATTGTAATACCAATTTGACTAATGCTTCTTTTTGTTTTACTGAAATGTTGGAATGTCCATTAGTAAGGCATTAGCATGCATACAGAAAGCACTGTGATTTACTGTGCTGCACGTGTTATTATGTACAATATATGGAATTTATTACACTATTTTTTGTGGGGATTACCTTATGTTAAAAATTTTTTTTTAAACAAATACTAACAAAAAGTTATTACTTATTCATAATTATCAAAGGCATTAAAATATGCCAGCTATTAGTGATAACAAGTAATTCATATATTACTCGCCACTATTTAATGATTGCACTGTATTTTCCCCATAATAATTAGAACAACAGTGTTCTCAAATAGGGGCTGTGTATCCTAAAATATAACAATCATGAACACTCAATGAATACTCAACTATACATATTTAAATTACAGAACTACTCCTATCTAAGCTACAGCTGGCTGCCCCAATCTCCAAACCTGCAAGCCATTTTATAGGGAAGCCATAGGACTCACATTACCAGACTGTCAGGTATCAGAATTGAAAATGTTGTTTAATTAAAAATAGTTTAGGGCCTTGCTCTAAAAATTTGCAAGCATTTTTAAAAGAAGCGAGAACACAGTTGTTTACTTCAAAAGATTATTGCTGATCAGTACATTGCTTTACTAAACAGTCAGACTTACTGCAGAGTTTTGGAGTAACGCTATATGTTTTGTCCTATTCCTCCGAAACAGAGGGTGTAATTTATAAAGAGTGGGCAAATTTGCACCTGGGCAGTAGCCCAACCAATTAGATCATTGCTTTCAGTGTCCAACGTGCAGCTTGCTGAAAGAGGCTAAGCACTGATTGTCTGCTATTGTTTGTGTATAAATGAGGCCCAGAGATACAGTTACAGTAATTCGTTTTTAGTGAAAACCTTGGCCAACAATCTAATTGTGTTTGGTTATGAATTTTACATTTTTAAAATACTGTATCTTCAGTGACGGTTTATATTGCTATATAAAAACATAGAATTGAAATTAGAAAAAAAAATCAGGTTTATCTGTTTTTTTTTAATTGGGTGCATAGCAAAGAATTGTTAGTATAAGTCTATAACATATCAGAACCATATTTATCATGCTGTGTGAAATTATTTACCCCAGAAAAATTGTGTAAAAAACAGTGTAAAATGAAGGGCAACTTTACTTATCTATTTAATGCTGTTACTTTACACCAACATTTTTGTGCTGTTATACATTCATTGGGAAAACCATAATTACATACACAGAAAATCTTTTATTTTTTACATTATTATTCCTGGTCATCAGACTAGGATTTTTTTTGTTACTATTCAAAATGCTGTGCTATTCTATTGAGAGATTTCTGCATGATGATGTGTCTCTATTTTTCTTTAACCAATCCAAAAATTAGGGGAAAAAGTTTAGTTTTTTGAGGGTAGTTTCAATAAAAAACTCACTTTTTTGGGGGGGCTCAAATTTTTCCAGATTTATTTTGCCCGAAAGATGCTAATCCGAAAATACTCCAGCTAAAACTCAAAAACTCAATAAATTCAAGGTATTTGAGGTTTTTTAGCCTATAAACTTGATAAATTCAATGTAGTCAAATTTTTTCCCTCATTGTTTTCAATTGCGTTTTTTACATTCAGGTTTTTTCATAAAGAAGAAAACATTTGAGTTGTGAGTTTATTCGAGGTAGAAAAAACCTCACAAACTTGACATCTGATAAATAATCCCCTTAATGTGAAGTCAGTAGACAAATCTGAAATGTTTCCAACACATTTTGTCAATAATTACACCTGTAGGCATATATTTTATTTAATACAGTGTAACATGCAGGTAACTATGCAAAAGAAACCTCAGACCATATGTAAAGTGTTTCAATGCACTGTAATCAGACTGTAGTATGAAGTTCCTGATGGACTTTTATTGATGGTATGGCTAACTCATGCCTAATTTTATTACGTCTGAAACCTCATGGCAGAAACCCCTGTAGTTGCAAACCCATTATAGAATATTTGTTAAAAAAATCTGGTTAAAGAAAAAAAAGGTCCATCAAGTTCAACCCCTCCAAATAATACTCAATGCATCTAAATATATACACATGAATATGCAGAAATTAAATGTAAATTATATATACTGATACCTTTACTAAGATAACTGTAGATCTTAAGATACCAGTAGTTGTGGATATTATGTTTGTTCAAGAAATCATCCAAGCCACTCAAACAGATTCAGTGCTACTCAAAATGATAATTCAGTTCATTAAGTCTAAACCTTGTTTTACCTATAAACCACATTTAAATGTAAAAAGAGTTGGGGAGCAAAACAAGCACCCCAGGAGGGTGCCAAATAAGTACAGTTGGCTATTTGGTACCACCTATATGGACTGGCAGGCTACAGGAGGCTCTGTTATGTAGTACACCAAACCTTTTTGCAAGTAAAAGTTGCTTCCAAGGCAGGAATTCAAAAATAAGGATGTGCTTTGAGGTCACGGGGAGCAACATCCAATGAGTTGGTGAGAAATATGTTCCTTTTGAGCCACTGGTTGGGGATCACTGGTCAAAGTCTAATGTTAAAAAACTTAGCAATGTAACACTATAACACAGTTTTATAAGTTAGATTAACAGGGCTATTATTTGAGTTGGACAAGATGGCACATTTTTGAGGAATCCCATCTCTAAGAGCAGTACAAAGTAATGGTGACAATTTCCTAAAGCAGTGATTGTCAGTCGTGTGGCCCTAAAAACAAGCTAGCCTTTCAGCATTGTACTGTTTCTATGATTTGCCTTGGAGGGAGGTAAATGCATTAAAAAAGAAGGGTAATACTGTATGTATGTGTGTGTTTTTAAACATGCAAGAGAAAGCCTATAACTGTGTCATGGAAAGTCTCTTGGTTTTTTTATGACATCAGCATAAAGTGGAATCTGAATAGCTAAAGATAAAGATAATGGGAAATGTCTGCTTTGTAGATAATAAGATTTTTTAATGGAGTGTATGTGTGTTCAAGGGTCTACTGGCTCCTAGAGTGTCTACATGGTTACGTGAGTGTATATATGGTTTTTTTTTATGGCAGATGGTGTAGCAGTGTGTATATAATACAGAGTTTTCTATTATGTAGACAGTATTTATGACAGCTGCACTACATTTCTTCATTCCCCTAAAACCAGTCAGTAGAGTTATAATGGACACCATAATGTATTATTACTTTAAAATCTATTATTTGCTTTTTAGAGCAAGAAAAAAAAATATACATGACTTGATTTACTTTCCAAATGAAAGAAAAAATATAGACATCTTCAGCTTTGACGAATAAATTGCTTTGACTGGGTATCAGAAGTAACAACATAAAATACGTACATTTGGCCTGAACACATGAAATATAAGACAAATCAATACAGAGCAAATTGTGAAACACAAGGTGATGTTACATAAATCATCCATTTTTGTTTCTCTGACTTTGCTGACCACGTATTAAAAATCTTCACCACTGTCTAAAAGTTGCAAAGGCTTAGGTGGATTCCGAGCATTTTCATTTCTTGGACTCAATCTACAGCAAGCCAGGGGATTGACTGAGACTTGCTGCAGGCACAACATTTAGCAAAGAACAAACTGTGTTTCTGATAAGAAATGACTTGCTCATTTGTCAGGTATTTTTGATGAAACAGTATGAAAACTTACTTTATTCAACAAATATTTAGAGTTGCAAGCAAATAGTAGCTAATAACTGAACAAATAACACATTATGGCTGTTGTTTTAGATTTTCTTTTCAGAGTAGATGAATCATATTTTTTATTCTCTGTTGATTTTTGTGTTACATTTTTTATCCTTTATTCCAAGTGCCCATCACTTAAACTTTTCTCTACCTTTTTTTTAAGGGAGGATTATCATCTTGCTTTCTATTTCAGATCCCCTTGTTTGTGAAATAAAATGAGATTTGAAGGATTCAGTACATTACATCAGTTAATTGTGCAGCAGGAATCTAAATATAAGTCAATTAATATTTTGTGTACTCCGTTTAATAGGTAAAACTCCCAAATCTGTAATTTGTACTTAGGTGATAGGGTCTTAGGCTGAATACATACTACTGTGAAGCTAAAGTAAAAGATCCTGCTTATTGCCATCTGCTTGTTGACCTCTGATTCACAAGTAGGGGCAGACATTATTAATTCAAAGTTTTGCTAACCTTTAGATCCTTTTTTGTCACAGTTCTATCTTATTAAAGGGGAAGGTCCGATTTGCTCAGCGTCTTTTTGGTCTGCGCACGTTTTGGTCTGCGCACTAGCTTTTGTGGTGTTCCATAGGGCCTGGAACAAAGGAAAGTTCCGGAGTAGGTGAAGTAAGTGCAAGGGCAGTTTTGTAATAGTCACTCTAGGAGAGAAAGACAGGATTAGGAGTTAGTTAGAGAGCAGCCAGAGGTTTAGACGAGTCAATTTTAGCAGACTACTCAGGGTTTTGAGCATAACAGTATATTACAGTACCCCTAGCAAAGCAGGGGTTCCCAAGTAATTGACCAATGTATGCTGCAAAACTGCAAATGGATTCAGCATAGTGCTTATTTGGTAGTGACTGGATAATGTAAAATAGCACAAAAAGAACAGATAGAATGGATATTTTAAAAAATGAAGCGTATGTTTCTATTTCTATTATACTTTTGCTGTCTCAATTTTCCTCTTTCCAAAAGCAAAATATGCCTGTTCTATCATATCACTTCAACAGAGGCATCACTTTAAATTTGCATTTCTACAAAGTCATTTTCTTTAAACTTATAAATAAAACATTCCACTGTGTTTTCCAAGTGTTTTGCATCATTTTTGACCTACAGTCTCACAATTAAATTAAACATAAATAACTTTGAAACCTCTAGCAGTAATCATAGTAAAATGAATAGAAAAGTGTATTCTTTGTGAAATGCATTTGGCTTAATTGAATATCATTTACATCATACACTGTTCACTGGAACACGTTTACATTCTGCTGTCCCTGCATTTTTGGGCAATGTTAGCCCTTCTTTTATATGCATTTAAAGCTATCCTAGTATTATATTTTCATAGTATTACTGTATATACAGCACTCAAGTTGCTCACTTCAATATTTTTAATAATATAGTTACAACACAGTCCAGTGATAATTGCCAATGTTTTGAAACAGTAATGCACCTCTGCCAGGTCATGGGTAAGTCATTAGGAAATTGCATAAATATCATGACATCATCCTGTCCATCATTGCGTTCCAAAATAGTTCACTAAAACACCTAGTTGCCTAGCAACCCTCCAAACCCTGTGATGCAATTGGAAATAAAGAAAATGAAGAACTCTAAATGATAAATATACCTGTTATCCATATAGGAGCTAAAGAACCTAGATGATGTAACCACCAAACCTCGCTTATTAGTTATTCCCCTCCCATTTTTGGAAGGGAAACCTAACCAATATTGTTATATATACTTAACTTGACTAGTAGAATGATTTACCTCACACAGATTGGTTCATATGGGCATACGATCACATGCTGCATACAACAAATGTGGTTCCCTCACTCTTTTTTATAATTATTTGCAGCCATCAGCAATCAGTCAGAATTGACAATTGCACTGTTCCCAAAAAAAAATCTGATTGGTTACTACTGGCAACTGCGCACTTGCCATTTAGTAGCTATGTTCATAATAAAGTCTTTGGAGACACTAGCAAAATTAAGTTTTATTAATGGATGTGTTGCTTTGCTGTTTATTTAGGTAGGATGCTAATTAAAATAAATGGTCTATTACTTCCAGTGGATGCTTACAACAAAAGTGAACCTAGGACTAATTGCACATTTTTCTATTTATAAAACTGTTTGATGGCTGTCTATCTAGATGCATTTCATAATAGCTGAAATAATAACCATCAATGGTGATGAAGACAGTTATTTTATATATTCTCTTTTTATTGAAAAAAAAAGCATATTAAGACATAGCATAAACATAGGTATCAGGGTTAGAGTAATATCACAAAAAAGATATAGAGATAGAATCATATGATATACAGTAGCAAACTGTCCTGGGCCATGTAGCATACCAAAATACACACAGTTCTCGGAAAAGCGCAGTTGACAATATAACACTACACAGTCATATTTATCATAATACATATTACGTCCCATACCAGATTACGTCACTTGACTGCTACAGCAATCTAGGGACCATTTGCGTTCAAAGTATACTCAAATCTTGTTGAAAAGCAAATAGTTTAAAAACATAACAATAGGATACCAAAATCAGGTGAATAACAAAATATAAAAGAGACCAGAAAAGACAGGAACAGAAAAATAAAAAAGAAAAAGTAAAGTCAGAAAAGAAAGAGAGTCGCTCCGCCGTTGTAAATTACTCTAAAGATAGACAAGTAAGTCCCAACATAGATTTACCAAGTAAAATATGACACGTATCCAAAATAGATAAGCTCCTAGTCCGAATACAAAAGTTTATTTTGATCTGATTCCAAAAATACAACCCATGTCGTCCAGGTCTTAATATATACCTCATGTGTCTCATACACATAACTAAGTAACTCTTCCATACGCCTAATCTCACCCATTTCTTTGAACCATTCCTGTATTGTAGGAGGAATTATGGATTTCCAGTGACGGGGGATTACAGTTCTTGCAGCACTCAGACAAAAACCTACTAACGACCGTTTATATTTAAACATATTCCCTGGTAGCATAGAGAGAATACCTATTGAAGGAATTGTTGAGATATCCAGACCCGTTACCATGTTAATAACTTTAAACACTCCTTCCCAGAAGGGTTTTAACACCAAGCATGACCGCCATATATGAGTGGGGGAGCCTAATGCTATTTCACACCTCCAGCAAAGAGCAGAAACCGTAGGATACATTTTGGGCAAAAGCTCAGGACACCTATACCATCTAGAGACAATTTTATAATTTGTTTCCTGCGGTTTACACGCAATGGAGAATTTATGGGAAAGGAAAAAGCACGATTTCCATTGTTCATCACTAAATGTAGTTAGTAATTCCTTTTCCCAGCTGACAGTATATTTAGGAAGCGCATGCACCTCTCTGGGATCTGACAACTTATACAGTATAGAGAGCCCATGCCTAAGAGGATCTGATTGTAAACAGAGATCTTCGAAAGCAGTAGAAGGTGTAGTCATAATCTGTCGATTCACTGAATTCCCTAGCCAGTGTTGGAGTTGAGAAAATTTCAGTTGAGATAAAAATGTTGCTGGAATACCAGGGCAAACAGTATCAAATGGTAACACTAGCTTATAAAATTGTCATTAAACCGTCTAACCAGGAATAAACCCTTGGTCATACCCGGTGGGAAATTCGGGTTACCAATAATAGGTGTCATTAAACCAATCCGGGAGATTAAGTATGGAGCAGTTTTTAGGAAACAATCTGCCTGTGAAAGAGTTTCTCTGCATATTTTAGGCAATGTGTGTTTGTCATGTCTGAGAGCGGGGCGCAGCCACCACAGAGCTTGAATAGGTCTATTGAGTAGTGTTTGTTCAATTTGAATCCACTTTTTCTGATCTTTATAATGAAACCACTCTATGATTCTGTTCAAAACCGCAGCTCTTAAATAACCCCTTATGTTAGGGAGGCCTAGGCCCCCGATGGATTTATGCATCCTCAATACATTCCTACTGATTCTAGGGTTTTTCTTAGCCCAAATAAACTTAGTGAACGATGAGTGCAAAATGTTAAAGAAACGAATATGGGGTTGGACCGGGATAGCCTGAAATTGATATAAAAGCCGATGTAGAACATTCATCTTTATCAGACTAAGCCGGCCGAACCACGAAATATGAGGTAACTGCCAATGATTTAGGTCTTTTACAACTTCAGAAAGGAGAGACATATGGTTGAGTTGAGATAATTTTCCCAGGTCCGATGGAATGTATATACCCAGATATTTGATGGCCTCGGATTTCCATTTAAATGGGAAATTGGATTGCAACAATTGTTGCGAATTTGGGGGTAAAGAGATATTCAAGGCTTCAGACTTGTCCATATTAATCTTAAAGTTACTAAATTTCCCATAATCTTTGAATTCAGTCATTAATGAGGGCAAAGAGGTATGGGGGTTAGTAATGTATGTTAAGAGGTCATCTGCATATAGTGCTACCTTGTGATGTTTTCCTTGTATCAATATCCTGGGTATATTTGGATTATTCCTTATAGCTATTGCCAAGTGCTCCATAACTAGAGCGTATAGCAGTGGGAACAAGGGGCACCCCTGCCGTGTCCCATTGCTAATACGTATAAAGTCATTAAATTGGCCAATAATTTTAATTCGAGCCCGAGGGGACTTATATAGTGCCATAATCCTTTGTTGGGCTTTGGGACCTAATCCTATTTGAGAAAGAGTTTTCGATAAGAAAACCCAGCTGACCCTGTCGAACGCCTTCTCCGCATCAGTCGACAGGGCCAGCAGGGGAATCCTGTGGTGTTTTGCATAGTCTATAATAGTAATGTTTTTTAATATATTGTCTTTGGCCTCCCTGCCCATCACAAAACCTACTTGATCCGATCCTATTAAATATGGCAGATGAAGTTTGAGACGGTCCGATAATATTTTGGCATATAATTTAATGTCGCTATTCAGCAAAGAAATGGGTCTATAACTTTTACAAGAAAGCGGGTCTTTACCAGGTTTATGGATCAACGAAATGTGAGCTTCTAATAACGAACATGAGGGAATTGGGTATGTATCTATGTTATTAAAGGCAGCAAGCAAGGGATCAGAGAGATCGGATTTCAGAACCTTATAGAAAAGGGTAGAGAACCCATCTGGGCCCGGAGCCTTACCGGGAGGGGAATTTGTTATCACCTTGTGAAGTTCCGTAAGTGTTAACGGATCCTCAAGAGTCTCTGCATCAACCTGTTTAAGGCAAGGAAGTGCAGTGTTATTAATATAATTATCCATTTCTTGAGAAAATCGAGCGTCCGTTCCTACTTGCGAACCAGGGATTTTATACAATTCAGTATAGTATTTTTGTAGCACCTTCGCAATCTCCTGAGTGCTATAAACTAAATGGTCGTTTTTTGATTTAATAGCCGGAATAAATGAAGTCCCTAATTTAGATTTAACTGCTCTTGCTAAACATCTACCCGGTTTATTACTATGTTCGTAAAAGTAGCTTTTACATTTCTGAAAAGAGTAAATGGATTTCCTATTAAGTTCAGATTTTAACAATTCTCTAGTCAAAGTGAGCTCCTCGAGAGTATCCCCAGAGAGTGAAGTTTTATGTGATAGTTCTAGGTTTATGATTTTCTTAGTTAGATCAAGAATGAGCTGGGATCGTGCCTTCTTAAGTCTGGTGCCATGTTTGATAAGGATACCCCGTAATACCGCCTTGAGTGCTTCCCACTTTATCATTGGAAGAGTATCATCTGTGACATGAACTTCCTTAAAAGCTGCTATTTCTGCTTTACCTCCTCAAGGCAGTCCCCATCCCTCAGCAGGGATTCATTTAATCTCCAGGTCCAGGATTTACGTTCCATTGAGGGAAGGGATAAATTAACAAAAATAGGGGCATGGTCAGACAAAAGTTGAATACCTATATGACAGTTCGTAACCCAATCTAATGCAACATGGGAGATAAATAGGTAATCAATTCTGCTATAGGTTTGGTGAACCTGTGAAAAGAACGTGTAATCTCTATCTTTGGGATGGGCAATTCTCCAGCAATCCATCAATTGGTTACTGTGGAGGTGGGCCTTAACGTTCTTCAATGTGGTATACAGGACGCTCATCTTACCCGAGGATGTATCTAGTCTGGGGTCTAAAACCAAAATGAGATCACCACCTAACATAAGTACACCTAGAGAGAAACTTTCAAGCTGGGCCATCATTGAGTCCACAAATTTATGTTGGTTTAAATTAGGAGCATAGCAATTTACTAGAGTCATAATGTGACCCGATAGATTTATTTTAACAAAAACAAATCTCCCTTTCGAGTCTGCCTTCGAGTCCAGTATCGATACATTAAGATTTTTGTGAAACGCAATAGCAACGCCTTTGCTTTTGGAATCCGGAGTGTCACTAAAAAAACAATTTTGGTAGAATTTGTTATTAAATTGTGGTCGGTGGCCCAACTTGAAGTGAGTTTCTTGCAAAAATAACACCATGGCTTTTTGTTTATGCAAACCTGACAAAATTTGAGATCTTTTCGTAGGAGAATTGAAACCTCGGACATTATAGGAGCAAACCAGGAGATCATGCATGGTCATAGCTGCTTAATAGTACAGCTGAGCGACTGAAAGAAAAGAACAGGCATTAACATTGAGAGCAATGCTTTCCCAAGTGGGAATAGAATAACAAAATGACAATTCTGAACAATGACCTTGCTGTAAACCAGAATATCATTCTCGGTAACAGTTCAGTGGGCCTATGTGAGGGCATAGGTTGCAACATATTATGGTGTTTTAAAAAAGGAGGGATCATTAGGAAACACTAAATGAGAGCACTATTAGTGCAACAGAGAAATCTAAATGATGCTATACGATAAACATTTCGGGCCCTTTATGAAGTTATTAATTAAACAGACTTTAATGGTACACTATGGAGAAAATGCTATTTAAATCAAAAGCGATGTCTAAAATTGCATTTTTGCTGCAGTTTTGCATGCTCGCAATGTAAAATCATTCGCCGGTGAACATTACATTGTTCAGTATTGCTAAGCAAAGGTGGGCTTTGAAACCTGGAGGCCCATTTATCAAAGGTCGAATTTCAAATTCATGTACATTTCTCATAAATTTTTCGATCAAATGGTTCAACCTGAAAATCATCTTCAATTTGTCCAAATCTAGTTTTTATTCAGAGAAAACAACTCAAATGTCAGGAAGGATAATTAGTTTAACATCTCTAAATGGCTCAACAGCAGTGATGGGCGAAATTTCCTACGTAATTCGTGAAATGGGGAAAAATTTACAAAACGCTAATTTTGACGCCTGTGTCAATTCACATAAATTTTGACATGTTTGTAAATAGCTTTACAAAGTTAGTTAATTTATATGGGGGACCTAAGAAAAAAGATGGTAAAAGTTTGAAAAATGACAGCCATTAGTAAAAATATCCAGCAGTTCATCAATAGGACACTAATACAATTTCTGTTCTTTTTAACTAATACAGTAATGAAATAATCCTTATGCTCATACTGCAGCTTCTAACTTAGTTGCAATCCTGTATCTTTATTTCTAGGAAGAGCACAGGTTGAGTCTATGTTTTTTCATCTACTAGTTGTTAGTATGATATGTCACAAGACCTCTAATAATACATTAATTTTTTAGTTTCAATAAGTTAGCATTTAGAAACTAATGTAATCTAAGATACCAAAAGTTGATTTAACAAGAAAACGAGAAGATTGTATCAGCTTTTAAAGGAATTGTTCAGTGTAAAAATAAAAACTGGGTAAATAGATAGGCTGTGCAAAATAAAAAATGTTAGTTAGCAAAAAATGTAATGTATAAAGGCTGGAGTGATTTGATGTATAATATGTCAGTCAGAACACTACTTCCTGCTTTTCAGCTCTCTTGGTTTACGATGACTGGTTACCCTGGCTACCAGGCAGTAACCAATCAGAGACTTGAGGGGAGGCCACATGGGTCATATCTGTTGCTTTTGAATCTAAACTGAATGCTGAGGATCAATTGCAAACTTACGGAACAGAAATGTACCATGTGGCCCCCCCTTCAAGTCGCTGACTAACTCAGAGTTATAGAGCTGAAAAGCAGGAAGTTGGATTCTGGCTGTTTTATTAGACATCTGTTCACTCCAGCCTTTACATATTGCATTTTTAGCTAACTAACTATGTTAGAAACATTTTTTATTTTGCACAGCCTATTTACACAGTTTTAATTTTCACACTGAACTGTTCCTTTAACCTCCTGACTAAGAAATCAAAAATAAAAAAGCTTTGTAAATAACCTGAAGCCTTTTACAATGCAAGAAATGTAAAGGGATATTGTTGCTGTAAAATCAAAACCATCTCTTTTTAAAATACCATTTATTTTTTGTATATTATTGTTTTTTTGGTTGAGGTTCCGATTTCCTTTAAAAATAGAGATGATAGATAGACAGATAGACAGATAGATAGATACTGTAATTAGATAAATAGCCTCACTTAAGGCTCTTTTCTCTTTTGCTGTTAGACCAGCCATGGCATTCTAGTAGAGAAGTTAGAACAGCACGCAGTGTATTTCTGAATAAAAAATCCTTTATTAGTGCAAGGGCATTACAGCAACGTTTCAGACCATGTGGTCTTTTCTCAAGCTATCATATGAGCCATAACATTCTAAAGATTTCAGTAAATTTTTATAATTAATTCATATAAAGAGCAATCACTCCTGTTTTGTCTTGTGAGACAGATCATGGGAGTATGATCAAAAGTATGTCCTGCAATTTTGCTCCCCTTAGTGCTCTTGCCTCCAGAGAAATAGTATATGAGCCCTAACTGTTCACTTTATTGTCTGGTAAAAATAAAGACTTTTTATTTTGATGATAGACCCCCCCCCCTTTTCAGTTAAGTATAGAAACCACAACATGCCTGTTAATGATTTCTAAACTCTGAGTCTCTGTTTGTTAAAATCTTTATTTTGTGTTCTGGAAGGAGGCTGTAATGGTCAGGATGAAGTTTAATTGAAACATCTGGTCGTGTTTCAATAAGGATTATTCAATAGCAGTCAAACCTTTAAAATGTGTTAAACCTAATGACAGTTGTATGTGTTTCCATTACTCTTTGCTGTTCACTTCTTTAGGCAATTACTCAACTGATCAATTATTCTTCTCAGAGAAGAAAGGCACAGCTTAAATGCCACAAAATAAATCTGTTAACTTCTTTGTAGCATAAATTATTCATTTCCCATCTCCGTATATTCCTAAAGTGCATATGATTTTAACATTTATTTGTAATTAGACAGTGGTATTGCTGACATAATTAAATATTTTATGGGTACAGATAAAATGTCATTTATTGTACTCAAAATAGCAGCATCTTATATAAGATAAAGGTTGTCTGTCCATTGCCTTTGTGCTTTAAGCTTCTGGACATGCTATGACCAAATATGAAAAAGAACATTTTCTCATTCAGGAAGAGGTCAGCAACTACCACAAATATATATTTGTCATATATTATTCATTTGGAAACAGAATGCAATAAAACTTTTCAGGGACCATCCTTTCATATGGGTCACAAAACATCTGTACTTTGCCTACAATGTCCCATCAATCTATCGGACATATTTCTAACATATAATTAGGAGTGTTTCAGTGTTGCTGAGCTTGACTATGATGGAGTGACTGTTATGAGCCTTTATGCTATCCTTTATGCTATACAACCACTATCAAACCACTTGGCAAAACAGAAAAACTGGAGCAGAAAAACTGGATCAGAGATACAAACAAGCTGAGAGCTGAGCTGAGAGGCAAGTGGTCACGGCTGGTGTAACACATCGTAGGACGGGAATATAGTTAGGGATAGCGGCAGACTTGCAAGTCTGAGAAACAGGCCATAAAATTCAAATATGGGGTAAAGGGCAAGGAAGAAACCAACTCACAAGAACTTATAAGAAAGGAACCCAGACTGTGGGGTCAGATTCCTCTATAGCCACCCTGCAATGGGATAATTTTGTCAGCTGTGCCTTGCACTGGTAGGCTAATCAGTAGGAGCATGCATGAGCAGTAAAGGAGGATGGGCAGGTTGTCTACATTCATGCTTGGCCCATCTGAAGATTTCTTTGTGTTGTTACACCACTGCAAAGAACTAAAGCTGAACTAAAGAAGTAGGTGAGAAATACTGTACATTATGTTTTGGGCTTCTCTACCAGCCCAAGGGAACCACAGTCCTTATGCAGCAAAGATCTGTGTCTCCAAAGATGCCACAGTAGCTCCCCATCTTTTCTGCTGATTCACTGCACATGTTCTGTGCTGCTGTCACTTACTGAGTTTAGGGACCGACTCACAATATACAGTACACATAGAATATAAATGTTACAATATAAGGCTGATTAGTAATTCATACAGATTATTACAATATGGCAGCACTGAAACCAACAATTAGCAATAGAAGTTAATAATCAGCCCTGTAGCATCAGCTTATATTACAGGCCAACCTCATTTACTGCTTAATAATTTACGACAACCCCTAAGCTTCGCTTCTTAACAGCTGCTCAGAGCCCACTGAGCATTTGAGTGTAACAGACACTTTCAAAGATGGTGACCTCCTGTGACAAGTTCTGAATCATTGTTTCTATTGAGGAAACTGAAACTTTACCATGGTGCAATAAGTTCAGTATATTAAATATGGCATTTTTAGCCATATTAATTTTTAGGGTTTAACTCAGAATCATATTTCAATTCAAAATCGGGAGTCCATATAGTTATTCAGCCAGGCCCAAGGGACTCGCCCCAGTTCAAAAAGGCAATCAACTGCAGAAAAGTTTATATCAAAAACGATATAAGTCCCAAGGCCTCTTCAAGAAAAAAATATTAATTTATTGTTATTCACATTAAAACAGTAACTAGTACATACTACCCCACATACCCCACCTTACACGTTTAGCACCCTCCGGCGCTTAGTCATAGGTGTATCTGTCAGTAAGGGGTCGAGTACAGAATTTAAACCCAAGTGATCCCGCCCCTTTTTTGTTTAAAACCAATCAAGGGTCACAAGCAGTTATCCCTGCTTCGTATTTGTTAACCCATAATGCTTTATACAGGGTGTATGTACCATTTCAGTTATATAATAGTTTAAAGTTATACATTGTATTCAAATTATTCGCTAACCACACAGTCCATAAAGTTAGTTATTGCACAACATTGTATTTTAGCAGTATATAAATGTTTACACACCAATTCGTTAAGCTCTAACCTTGCACAAATTCCATTATTACCAGAATTATATAGAATGTATACACTGTCATCATTGTCGCTGCATTCCATTATTAGTATTATATAATAAGTATATTCCTTTATCTTTATAAACATTCAGGTCTAACAAGTCACGTCAAATTCATAGTTAAGTCCCAATGGCAACCGCGTTCCTAAATGAAAAATCCAATAAACTTCTCTATTTTCTAGTAATTTCTGATGATCCCCTCCCCTTATTCCTAATCTCACCCTCTCTATTCCCTGTATGGAGAATTGATTTACATCCCCTCCGCTGCATATCGCGAAGTGCTTGTAATAAATCGTCAATATATCACAGGTACAGCATTAGGTGCCTCCTTTGTTCCAAGGTGATGTATGTCTCCTCCCACCACCCCATATACAAATTTGCATATGAGGGGACGAATTTGGCACCCATGGCCGTACCCCGACTCAGAATCATGGTATGCTTCTAACTAACTACACTGTGCAATTATTTAGTATCAGAGAACTACTTATCAGCATATTGTGTAATGTAAAAAACATTTATCTGTCTTATACCATTGGGCATTTAATAGTTTCAAGGGGAGACCTCAGCATTAAAGGGACAGTGTACCCTTTTTAAACATTAGAAGGGATTCTTGTAAACATACATTCTTCCTGTTGTATTAATTGGTAAATATGCATGGTTTTTGTTTTTGCTTATATTAAACAAGGTAAAATCCGAAGCTGAAACTACAGTCACATTCTACTTTCTAATCCCTAGAAGCAAAGCCAAAAAACAGATCAGTGCACGGAGAAGGCTCAATGGCCTAAGAAACAATAAACAGAAAATATATTCAGTAAGCCCTGCTCATTGAACTATAGTTAAACAGGGTTTGGTCATCCTCTTTAACACTTAGGTTGTTATTTATTAAAGGAGAACTAAAGCCTAACTAAAGAAGTAGGCTAGGAATGTTGTACATTATGTTTTTTGCTTCTGTACCAGCCCAAGGCAACCACAGCCCTTTAGCTGGGAAGATCTGTGCCTCCAAATATGCCCCAGTAGCTCTCCATTTTATTTTCTGCTGATTCACTGCACATGCTCTGTGCCACTGTCTGTTACTTAGCTTAGGGACCACCTCACAATATACTGCATATACAGAATAGAAAAGTCGCACTATGAGGCTGGTTAGTACTTAATACAGATAATTACTACATGTCAGCCCAGAAACCAACACAATTAGCATCAGAATTTAATAATCAATAAAATCAATAATCAAAAAAACACATTTTTGCCAAGTTTCACAGCAAAAATGATGCCTATAGACTCTAACGGGGGAAAACATTTTACGCAAAATTTGTTGCACGTCAAAAAAAGGTTGTCACCCATAGATTTCAATGCATTTTGGTGAATTTTCTGTGTTTTGTGAATTGTTGGTGAAGCGAAACGGCTCAGATTCGCCCATCACTAATAACCCTGTAGCATCAGCTTATATTGCAGGCAAACCTCATTTTCTGCTTGTAAATTTGCGACAACCCCTAAGCTTAGCTTCTCAACAGCTGCTCAGAGCCCACTGAGTATGTTACATAGTTACATAGTTATATAGTTAAATTGGGTTGAAAAAAGGCAAAGTCCATCAAGTTCAACCCCTCCAAATGAAAACCCAGCATCCATACATACACCCATCCCTACTTTTAATTCAATTCTATATACCCATACCTATACTAACTATAGAGTTTAGTATCAGAATAGCCTTTGATATTATGTCTGTCCAAAAAATCATCCAAGCCATTCTTAAAGGCATTAACTGAATCAGCCATCACAACATCACCCGGCAGTGCATTCCACAACCTCACTGTCCTGACTGTGAAGAACCCCCTACGTTGCTTCAAATGAAAGTTCTTTTCTTCTAGTCTAAAGGGGTGGCCTCTGGTACAGTGATCCTCTTTATGGGTAAAAAGGTCCCCTGCCATTTGTCTATAATGTCCTCTAATGTACTTGTAAAGTGTAATCATGTCCCCTCGCAAGCGCCTTTTTTCCAGAGAAAACAACCCCAACCTTGACAATCTACCCTCATAATTTAAGTCTTCCGTCCCTCTAACCAATTTAGTTGCACGTCTCTGCACTCTCTCCAGCTCATTTATATCCCTCTTAAGGACTGGAGTCCAAAACTGAACTGCATACTCCAGATGAGGCCTTACCAGGGACCTATAAAGAAGCATAATTATGTTTTCATCCCTTGAGTTAATGCCCTTTTTTATGCAAGACAGAACTTTATTTGCTTTAGTAGCCACAGAATGACACTGCCCAGAATTAGACAATGTGTTATCTACAAAGACCCCTAGATCCTTCTCATTTAAGGAAACTCCCAACACACTACCATTTAGTGTATAACTTGCATTTATATTATTTTTGCCAAAGTGCATAACCTTGCATTTATCAACATTGAACCTCATTTTCCAGTTTGCTGCCCAGTTTTCCAGTTTAGACAAATCACTCTGCAAAGTGGCAGCATCCTGCATGGAACCTATAGTTCTGCACAATTTAGTATCACCTGCAAAAATAGAAACAGTGCTTTCAATGCCCACCTCCAGGTCATTAATAAACAAGTTGAAAAGCAAGGGACCTAGTACAGAGCCCTGCGGTACTCCACTAACAACACTGGTCCAATTAGAAAATGTTCCATTTACCACCACTCTTTGTAGTCTATCTTTTAGCCAGTTCTCTATCCAGGTAAAAATACTATGTTCCAGGCCAACATTCCTTAATTTAACCAGTAACCTTTTGTGTGGCACTGTATCAAATGCTTTAGCAAAGTCTAAGTAAATCACATCCACTGCCATCCCAGAATCGAGGTCTCTACTTACATTCTCATAAAAAGAAATTAAGTTAGTCTGGCAAGATCTATTACGCATGTGAGTGCTGCAGACACTTTCCAAGATGGTGACCCCACTTTGACAAGTTTGGATCACTGCTGCTATTGAGATGCTGAAACTTAAAGCTGTTACAATAAATTCAGTATGTAAAATATTGCATTTTTAACCATTTAAATTTTTAGGGTTTAGTTCCTTTAAAGGTTGAGTTTTTTGAGGGTAGTTTTTAGTAAAAACTAACATTTTCAGTTTTTTTTAAAATCACATTTTTCACGTAGCTGGAAATAGCTTGAATCTGAAAATACTCCAGTAGAAGTCAATGGCAGAGGTCCCCTGAATGATTTGAAGATGTTTGTAGCCTTCACAATGTTCAGGTTTTTTTCGGTGGCTTGAAAACTCAATCAATTTGAGTATTCAAGTTTTTCACTCCAATTACACTGATTCCAGTTTTTGCCTTTTTTGTAGACTATTGGCTCTAAACATACATTATATACAAAACCAAAACTATTCATGGATGCTGTGGGTCTAATTTACCTACATAGAAGTAAAGTTGTCAATATCAACAATTTGAACAGTCTACTACAAGTTCTAACATTGAAGGGAAGACTTACAATTGCAATTTACCTCCTATGAAGGTAATTAAGCTTTGTGTGCATGTAAAAGAAGGTGTTTTTTAAGTATCAGTGAAAAAATATGTATTTATCATTTAGTTGTTTCAGTCTTCATTAAGACTTCTTGGTAAAAGGGTCATTGGACAGCATTTACAGATGGGGTTCTTTTTTTAACTTTCAGGTATACTTAGAATTTGGAAAATAACAATTTGCAAAATAATTTGTGCATATAAGTGAAATAGCAAATGAAAAATGTGATAAATGCTACTTCATTATACCTGCTGTTTTTAAGTTGTAGAATTCAACTGGAGAATTCAAAATAAATCTCAAATTATACAGTAATTATTCTACTTTCTAGTCTTCTTTATTATAGGGATATTTAAATTATGGCATTTGAACTGTTGTGAATATACAGCTTGAACACTCCTGCATTATAGAATAATGGTCTCAACATCAATATATTTTAAACTATTGAGGATTGTAGACTATTTGCTGTAAATAGCAATTATTTTCCACATTCTTTCCCTATGTCTGCTTGGAAATTGACTAAATCTATTGAGTAAACTCTTTTCAGAGACCATTATGCAAGGAACTCTTGCCATGTTTAAAAAGTTAAAGGTAGGCAGCCAAAACCTCATATACATTTTTTCTAATGTGTATCTAAACTCTCTGAGAAATGACTTCTATTTAGTCTCTATGTATGTGTAATTTAACTTGTACTCCTATTTAATTTAGGGATGCACCAAATCCTTTCCTTCAAACTCAACTAAATCCTAAATCCTTCACAAAGGATTAAATTTAATCCTTAACTAAATGCAAACCCAAATTTTCATAGGCAAACTGCACCTTCCATTGTCACATGATCTACAACCATTTAAGAAGTGTTGGTATTTAAATTGGACATACACTCAGATTCTGCCAAATTTAAATCCTGCCAAACCATGCTTCAATTGGTCTGAATCCAGGATTTGGTGCTTCCCTGCCTTCAATAGAAACTATTTTTATCTATTAAATGATAACACATCTGACATTGGTATGACTGATAAATACTTGATTTTGTAATTGGAAGCATTATGACATCTTGACAAAGACCCCAGTGAGGGTTGAAACATTTATTTATTTATAAATACCATTAAAGTCTCTATAAGTGCAACATGAGTGCCTGTACTCATATAATATATTTAAATCAGTAAGTAGGAGCACTCACATGACAGGTCCAACAGCTTGTTCTCCCTGAGGAAGATCATATGGAATGTTCGAAACATTGGATTTTCTTCGTTAAATCTTTTTGCACATAGATACCTCCCTTGCTAAAATGCCATCCAATCCCTTTTTAACGTTATCTAATGTATCAGCCAGCATGACCAATTCACGGTGAGAATTCCACATCTTCACAGCTTTCTCTGTAAAAAAAACCCTTCCGAATATTTAGATGGAACCTACTTTCTTCTTATTGGAATGAGTGACCTTGTGTCAGCTGGAAGGAACTACTAGTAAATAAAGTATTAGAGAGGTTATTGTACAATGCCCTTGTATATATTTCTACATAGTTATCATATCCCCCCTTAAGCTCCTCTTCTCCAGTATGAACAATCTCAACTTGGCCAGTCTCTACTCATAGCTAAGATTTTCCATACTTGTTACCAGCTTAGTTGCCCTTCTCTGTGCCCTCTCTAATTCAATAATCCTGATGAGATGCTGTACTCTGTATATATGTGTGTTTTATATATGTTTTCCCGAGAAATACATTTCTGGTAAAAAAGAGGTTGCTGGGGACAGAGAAAAAATAACCTACAGTATTTGTTTCCCCCAGCTGGTCTTTGCCATTCCACAGATATACTGCATGGCTCTGATGTTACTTAGAAATGTATTTGCAGAATTTCCAGTTTTTAAGTAGCCCTTTAATTCTTTTAGTGTAGGAAAGCTCAATAACACACTCTACACTAGCAATCCTGCTCACCCTAATCTGTATAAATTTTCAAGCAGTGCAACATTTTTTTTACTAACCATTAGAGTCTATTGGCATTTTTTTCTCTGCAAAACTCGCAAAGCCTGGCAAAATATTTTGCTCATCTCTAGCCTGGATGAATCAAAAAGCAAAGTAACACATTGGGAACATCACAACATTCTGAGAAAGAGATTGTTTAAAAGATTGCATAGGGAATCAGATGACACTTCCCTGCTGTATGCCTACAGTCCTTTTGGGCCAACCAGCTTCTGTGTTGTAGCTTACCCTGTCTGTGACATCATTCAACCTGGTTACAGACAAGGGAAAGATCTGCTAGGAGGTGGGACATGTGCCTGAAGCTTGCTAGGAACCTCAAGCTATATATGGGAAACAATGAGGATTGAAGGGAAGACTGACTTTAGTGCCCAAGCTTTAGGGTGGGTCACCAGGGGCTATTAAGATTTCTCTGCTGACAGGCTCAAAAAGAGACACCTTAGAGGAGAGAAGGGAAAAAGTTAAGCCTGTTGAGCTTTATCAGGAGGTGAGGCCTTCTGTGTGCTCCATCTGCTACCTCTCAAGCCACAGTGGCATTAACTATTGGGGGTGTAGGGGATGAACCCTGGCCCGCCAGAGCAGCAGGTGGACACAGGTGCTCTATGGTACTGCAGAGCCACTGTAGATAGTGTCAGAGCTGCAGAATAACCATTTTTATTTCTTATTATTAAATAACAAGAAACAAATAAGAGGGAAATGAATAATTGTTTGTTTAAAAGGGACAATATGGGAAATAGTATTGGCATAACTTTTTGGATAACAGGTATTCAGATAAAAGATAATTGGCCCATATCACTCTTCATTAATGTACCAAAATACTTTGCATGGTCTACAACATTTGTTGAATGCCTTCCTTTGCATTATTAGGACTCATTTATGACTGCAGCTTGCAGCTGCACAAATATGGACGTGAAAAAAACTTGAGAAAAATGTCAATTAACTTTAATGCATTTGGAGTAAGAATGAACCTGAGAAAAAATTCCCTTTGACTTCAATGCATTTTACGCAAAAAAAGACACTGTGAAAAAATGCCCATTGACTTCAATGCATTTCATAGATTTTTTGCTGTTTCATACATTTTACAGTGAATAGAGAAGTGAAATGGGACAGATTCACTCATCACTAGTCTGGTGCTTTAGGCAGCATTGAACTTAGACACAGCCCTGATTATGATGCAAAAATATTTAATAATAACATCAGCTAAATGAAAACATTACAATTCTAAAAATTCTAAAAACCATATCTGTAATATTAAGGTGATACAATGCAACCTGTTAATAAAAATAACAATGGTGTTAAACAATTTGAAGCATTGTGCAAAACAGCAATATTCTCAAATACATAATAGCCCTTGAAGCCACAATTTCTTCATTATAAAAACATACAAATGTAAATGGGGTACCCTAGTTTACAAACATAAGCAATTTAGCTTTTACCAACGTTATCAATCACAAATAGGGATGTAGCGAACGTCGGAAAAAAAGTTCGCGAACATATTCGCGAACTTGCGCAAAAATGCGAGCGGTTCGCGAACGGTTCGCGAACCCCATAGACTTCAATGGGAAGGCGAACTTTAACATCTAGAAAAGACATTTCTGGCCAGAAAAATGATTTTAAAGTTGTTTAAAGGGTGCAACGACCTGGACAGTGGCATGCCAGAGGGGGATCAAGGGCAAAAATGTATCTGAAAAATCTGCCTGTGTGTGCTTGGAAGAGATAGTGTAGGGGGAGAGCTGTTAGTGATTTCAGGGACAGATGATAGTAAGTTTGCTGGCTAGTAATCTGCTTGATACTGCTCTGTATTGGAGGGACAGAAGTCTGCAGGGATTTGAGGGACATTTTAGCTTAGGTAGCTTTGCTGGCTAGTAATCTACTGTTCTCTTTAAACAACTGCCATACGTTGACCTTGTAGGCATTGTTTGCCCAGTTTTTTTGGACGCAGCCACTGAAGCACAGTTGCCAGAAAAAATATGCCATATAAATGCTGAAAATAGTCATTTTTCGCCATACGTTGACCTTGTAGACATTGTTTGCCCAGTTTTTTTGGACGCAGCCACTGAAGCACAGTTGCCAGAAAAAATATGCCATATAAATGCTGAAAATAGTAATTTTTCGCCATACGTTGACCTTGTAGACATTGTTTGCCCAGTTTTTTTGGTTGCAGCCACTGAAGCACAGTTGCCAGAAAAAATATGCCACATAAATGCTGAAAATAGTCATTTTTTTGCCATATACGTTGAGTCAACGTATGGCAAAAAATGACTATTTTCAGCATTTATATGGCATATTTTTTCTGGCCTCTGTGCTTCAGTGGCTGTGGCCAAAAAAACTGGGCAAACAATGTCTACAAGGTCAACGTATGGCGAAAAATTACTATTTTCAGTCGTTGACCTTGTAGGCATTGTTTGCCAAGTTTTTTTTGGCCACAGCCACTGAAGCACAGAGGCCAGAAAAAATATGCCATATAAATGCTGAAAATAGTCATTTTTTTGGTCGCAGCCACTGAAGCACAGTTGCCAGAAAAATTATGCCATATAAATGCTGAAAATATAAATTTTTTGGTTGCAGCCACTGAAGCACAGAGGCCAGAAAAATTATGCCATATAAATGCAGAAAATATGCATTTTTTTGGTCGCAGCCACTGAAGCACAGTTGACAGAAAAATTATGCCATATAAATGCTGAAAATATAAATTTTTTTGGTTGCAGCCACTGAAGCACAGAGGCCAGAAAAATTATGCCATATAAATGCAGAAAATATGCATTTTTTTGGTCGCAGCCACTGAAGCACAGTTGCCAGAAAAATTATGCCATATAAATGCTGAAAATAGTAATTTTTTTGGTTGCAGCCACTGAAGCACAGAGGCCAGAAAAATTATGCCATATAAATGCTGAAAATATGCATTTGTTTGGTCGCAGCCACTGAAGCACAGTTGACAGAAAAATTATGCCATATAAATGCTGAAAATATAAATTTTTTTGGTTGCAGCCACTGAAGCACAGAGGCCAGAAAAATTATGTCATATAAATGCAGAAAATAGGCATTTTTTTGGTCGCAGCCACTGAAGCACAGAGGCCAGAAAAAATTAAACCAGTAGGGTTTGCACCCTAGTTTGTAACGGTGGCGGAGGGAGGAGGAGGACGCTAAAGGACAGCTGTGTGTGGAGTCATGAGGCTTGAAGAGAAGGACAGCTGCATAGAAGTCAGAACAAGTCTTCCGGCGTGCAGTAACCCTCCGAGATCCACCCCTCATTCATTTTAATAAAGGTCAGGTAATCGACACTTTTGTGACCTAGGCGAGTTCTCTTCTCAGTTACAATCCCTCCTGCTGCACTGAAGGTCCTTTCTGAGAGCACACTTGAGGCTGGGCAAGACAAGAGGTTCATGGCAAATTGTGACAGCTCTGGCCACAGATCAAGCCTGCGCACCCAGTAGTCCAGGGGTTCATCGCTCCTCAGAGTGTCGATATCTGCAGTTAATGCCAGGTAGTCCGCTACCTGCCGGTCGAGGCGTTCTTTGAGGGTGGATCCAGAAGGGTTGTGGCGCTGCCTTGGACAGAAAAACATTTGCATGTCTGACGTTACAGACTGGCCAAAGGGCTTTGTCCTTGCAGGTGTGCTCGTGGCAGGATTACTGGCACCTCTGCCCCTGGAATGTTGATGAGTTCCTGAAGTGACATCACCCTTAAAAGCATTGTACAACATGTTTTGCAGGCTGGTTTGTAAATGCCGCATCTTTTCGGACTTGTGGTATGTTGGTAACATTTCTGACACTTTATGCTTGTACCGAGGGTCTAGTAGCGTTGCGACCCAGTACAGGTCCTTCTCCTTAAGCCTCTTGATACGGGGGTCCTTCAACAGGCATGACAGCATGAAAGACCCCATTCTCACAAGGTTGGATGCAGAGCTATCCATCTCCGCTTCCTCATTATCAAGGACTGCATCATCCACGGTCTCCTCCCCCCAGCCACGTACAAGACCAGGGGTCCCCAAAAGGTCACCACTAGCCCCCTGGGAAGCCTGCTCCTGTTGGTCCTCCTCCTCCTCCTCCACAAAGCCACCTTCCTCCTCTGACTCCACTTCTGGCACCTCTCCCTGCGTTGCAGCAGGTGCCTCGGTTCGTTCTGGTGATTCCGACCAGAAATCGTGCGCTTCCAGCTCCTCGTCACGCTGGTCTACAGCCTCATCTGTCACTCGTCGCACGGCACGCTCCAGGAAGAAAGCGAAGGGTATTAGGTCGCTGATGGTGCCTTCGGTGCGACTGACCATATTTGTCACCTCTTCAAAAGGTCGCATGAGCCTGCAGGCATCGCGCATAAGCACCCAGTAACGGGGGAAAAAAATCCCCAGCTGTGCAGATCCAGTCCTACCACCCAGTTCAAAAAGGTACTCGTTGACGGCCCTTTGTTGTTGCAGCAGACGTTCCAACATAAGGAGCGTTGAATTCCAGCGAGTCTGGCTGTCAGAAATCAAACGCCTGACTGGCATGTTGTAGCGCTGCTGAATGTCAGCAAGGCGTGCCATGGCTGTGTAGGAACGTCTGAAATGGGCCGACACCTTTCTGGACTGGGTGAGAACGTCCTGGAATCCTGGGTACTTGGAGACAAAACGTTGGACTATTAAATTTAACACATGTGCCATGCAGGGCACATGTGTTAAATTGCCTAGTCTCAACGCTGCCAACAGATTGCTTCCATTGTCACACACCACTTTTCCGATCTGCAGTTGGTGTGGGGTCAGCCACCGATCGGCCTGTGACTGCAGAGATGACAGGAGTACAGATCCGGTATGGTTTTTGCTTTCCAGGCACGTCATCCCCAAGACAGCGTGACAACGGCGTACCTGGCACGTCGAATAGCCTAGGGGGAGCTGGGGGTGCACAGGTGTGGAGGAGGAGAAGGAGGACCCAGCAGCAGAGTAAGAAGAAGAAGAAGACGAGGTAGAGAGCGATGGAGGAGTAGAGGTGGTGGCAGAACCGCGTGCAATCCGTGGCGGTGACACCAACTCCACTGTTGTTGTTGAGCTACCCATTCCCTGCTTCCCAGCCATTACCAAGTTCACCCAGTGGGCAGTGTAGGTGACATACCTGCCCTGACCATGCTTGGAGGACCATGCGTCAGTAGTCATATGGACCTTTGGCCCAACACTAAGTGACAGAGATGCGGTAACTTGGCTCTGCACATGTTGGTACAGGTGTGGTATTCCCTTTTTAGAAAAAAAATTGCGGCTGGGTACCTTCCACTGCGGTGTCCCAATTGCTACAAATTTGCGGAAGGCCTCAGAGTCCACCAGCTGGTATGGTAAAAGCTGGCGGGCTAAGAGTGCAGACAAGCCAGCTGTCAGATGCCGGGCAAGGGGGTGACAGTCAGACATTGGCTTCTTACGCTCAAACATGGCCTTCACAGAAACTTGGCTGGTGGCAGATGACTGGGAATGGGAACAGGTGGTCAAGGTGGAAGGCGGAGTGGAGGGTGGTTCAGACGGGTCAAGGAGAGCAGAGGTAGAGCAGTAAGATGCTGGACCAGAAGGAGTGTGGCTTTTAGTTTGCCTGTTGCCTTTGAGGTGTTGCTCCCAAAGTGCTTTGTGCTTGCCGCTCATGTGCCTTCGCATAGAAGTTGTACCTATGTGGCTGTTGGGCTTACCAAGGCTCAGTTTCTGACTGCACTCATTGCAAATTACAATGCTTTTGTCAGAGGCACACACATTAAAAAAATCCCACACTGCTGACTTTTTGGAAGTGTGCGATCTGGCGGTAACAGTAGAAGTTGGCGGAGTTGGCGGTATTGGCGGCAATGGCGGGTGCGTTGGCCGGCTGAACACAGGTGCCGATACATGTTGTTGCCCTACTGATCCCTGCGGGCTGTCCTCCCTGCTTCTTCTAAGTCTTATTCTCCTACTGCCTCTCTGACTCTCCGTCTCTCCATCTGAACTACCCTCCTCTTGCTCTCTTCTACTAGGCACCCACAAAACATCAATCTCCTCATCATCATTCTCCTCAGATGCATCAATTTCTTCTGACACATCACAGAAGGAAGCAGCAGCGGGGACCTCCTCCTCATCACTCATTATGTCCATCTCTATCGTGTTCTCTGCCAGAATTAAATCTGGTGTAAGGTCCTCATCTCCTTCATCTTCTTCTGGCAATAATGGTTGCGCATTACTCAGTTCAAGAAACTCATTGGAAAATAACTCCTCTGACCCCAGTGAAGAAGGGGCACCGGTGGTGGAGGAAGTGTTACGTGGGGTGGCCATAGCAGTGGAGGATGAGGAGGATGTTGTGGTAAAGTTAGAAACGGTAGAGGATGGGGTGTGCTGTGTAAGCCAGTCAACTACCTCTTCAGCATTTTGGGAGTTCAGGGTCATTGGCTTTTTAAAACTGGGCAATTTGCTAGGGCCACAGGATTGCATAGCAGCACGGCCCCTAGCACGGCCTCTGCGTGGCGGCCTGCCTTTGCCTGGCATTATTTTTAAAAAAACAACAACAACAACAAAAACTCAGTTGGTTTTTCTGGAAACGATAATACACACAGCTAGATGGCGGGTTGAAGAAAACACTGTGCAAATAATGCCTACAAAGTCAACGTATACACTACTACAGCGGTGGATACGGATTACGTAAAATATATGAATGCTGCTTGAAAAAAAGTAACTCAAGTGGTTTTTCTAGAGACGATAATATTATCAATATTTAGACAAAATGTGAACAAGGTCACACAGCTCGATGGCGGGTTGAAGAAAACAGTGTGCAAATAATGCCTACAAGGTCAACGTATACACTACTACAGCGGTGGATACGGATTACGTAAAATATATGAATGCTGCTTGAAAAAAGTAACTCAAGTGGTTTTTCTAGAGACGATAATATTATCAATATTTAGACAAAATGTGAACAAGGTCACACAGCTCGATGGCGGGTTGAAGAAAACAGTGTGCAAATAATGCCTACAAGGCCAACGTATACACTACTACAGCGGTGGATACGGATTACGTAAAATATATTATGGCTGCTTGAAAAAAGTGACTCCGGTGTTTTTTCTGGAGACGGTAATATTATGGATATTTAGACAGAATGGGAACAAGGTCACACAGCTTGATGGCGGGTTGAAGAAAACAGTGTGCAAATAATGCCTACAAGGCCAACGTATACACTACTACAGCGGTGGATACGGATTACGTAAAATATATTATGGCTGCTTGAAAAAAGTGACTCCGGTGTTTTTTCTGGAGACGGTAATATTATGGATATTTAGACAGAATGGGAACAAGGTCACACAGCTCGATGGCGGGTTGAAGAAAACAGTGTGCAAATAATGCCTACAAGGCCAACGTATACACTACTACAGCGGTGGATACGGATTACGTAAAATATATGAATGCTGCTTGAAAAAAGTGACTCCGGTGTTTTTTCTGGAGACGGTAATATTATGGATATTTAGACAGAATGGGAACAAGGTCACACAGCTCGATGGCGGGTTGAAGAAAACAGTGTGCAAATAATGCCTACAAGGCCAACGTATACACTACTACAGCGGTGGATACGGATTACGTAAAATATATGAATGCTGCTTGAAAAAAGTGACTCCGGTGTTTTTTCTGGAGACGGTAATATTATGGATATTTAGACAGAATGGGAACAAGGTCACACAGCTCGATGGCGGGTTGAAGAAAACAGTGTGCAAATAATGCCTACAAGGCCAACGTATACACTACTACAGCGGTGGATACGGATTACGTAAAATATATGAATGCTGCTTGAAAAAAGTGACTCCGGTGTTTTTTCTGGAGACGGTAATATTATGGATATTTAGACAGAATGTGAACAAGGTCACACAGCTCGATGGCGGGTTGAAGAAAACAGTGTGCAAATAATGCCTACAAGGCCAACGTATACACTACTACAGCGGTGGATACGGATTACGTAAAATATATGAATGCTGCTTGAAAAAAGTGACTCCGGTGTTTTTTCTGGAGACGGTAATATTATGGATATTTAGACAGAATGGGAACAAGGTCACACAGCTCGATGGCGGGTTGAAGAAAACAGTGTGCAAATAATGCCTACAAGGCCAACGTATACACTACTACAGCGGTGGATACGGATTACGTAAAATATATGAATGCTGCTTGAAAAAAGTGACTCCGGTGTTTTTTCTGGAGACGGTAATATTATGGATATTTAGACAGAATGGGAACAAGGTCACACAGCTCGATGGCGGGTTGAAGAAAACAGTGTGCAAATAATGCCTACAAGGCCAACGTATACACTACTACAGCGGTGGATACGGATTACGTAAAATATATGAATGCTGCTTGAAAAAAGTGACTCCGGTGTTTTTTCTGGAGACGGTAATATTATGGATATTTAGACAGAATGGGAACAAGGTCACACAGCTCGATGGCGGGTTGAAGAAAACAGTGTGCAAATAATGCCTACAAGGCCAACGTATACACTACTACAGCGGTGGATACGGATTACGTAAAATATATGAATGCTGCTTGAAAAAAGTGACTCCGGTGTTTTTTCTGGAGACGGTAATATTATGGATATTTAGACAGAATGGGAACAAGGTCACACAGCTCGATGGCGGGTTGAAGAAAACAGTGTGCAAATAATGCCTACAAGGCCAACGTATACACTACTACAGCGGTGGATACGGATTACGTAAAATATATGAATGCTGCTTGAAAAAAGTGACTCCGGTGTTTTTTCTGGAGACGGTAATATTATGGATATTTAGACAGAATGGGAACAAGGTCACACAGCTCGATGGCGGGTTGAAGAAAACAGTGTGCAAATAATGCCTACAAGGCCAACGTATACACTACTACAGCGGTGGATACGGATTACGTAAAATATATGAATGCTGCTTGAAAAAAGTGACTCCGGTGTTTTTTCTGGAGACGGTAATATTATGGATATTTAGACAGAATGGGAACAAGGTCACACAGCTCGATGGCGGGTTGAAGAAAACAGTGTGCAAATAATGCCTACAAGGCCAACGTATACACTACTACAGCGGTGGATACGGATTACGTAAAATATATGAATGCTGCTTGAAAAAAGTGACTCCGGTGTTTTTTCTGGAGACGGTAATATTATGGATATTTAGACAGAATGGGAACAAGGTCACACAGCTCGATGGCGGGTTGAAGAAAACAGTGTGCAAATAATGCCTACAAGGCCAACGTATACACTACTACAGCGGTGGATACGGATTACGTAAAATATATGAATGCTGCTTGAAAAAAGTGACTCCGGTGTTTTTTCTGGAGACGGTAATATTATGGATATTTAGACAGAATGGGAACAAGGTCACACAGCTCGATGGCGGGTTGAAGAAAACAGTGTGCAAATAATGCCTACAAGGCCAACGTATACACTACTACAGCGGTGGATACGGATTACGTAAAATATATGAATGCTGCTTGAAAAAAGTGACTCCGGTGTTTTTTCTGGAGACGGTAATATTATGGATATTTAGACAGAATGTGAACAAGGTCACACAGCTCGATGGCGGGTTGAAGAAAACAGTGTGCAAATAATGCCTACAAGGCCAACGTATACACTACTACAGCGGTGGATACGGATTACGTAAAATATATGAATGCTGCTTGAAAAAAGTGACTCCGGTGTTTTTTCTGGAGACGGTAATATTATGGATATTTAGACAGAATGGGAACAAGGTCACACAGCTCGATGGCGGGTTGAAGAAAACAGTGTGCAAATAATGCCTACAAGGCCAACGTATACACTACTACAGCGGTGGATACGGATTACGTAAAATATATGAATGCTGCTTGAAAAAAGTGACTCCGGTGTTTTTTCTGGAGACGGTAATATTATGGATATTTAGACAGAATGGGAACAAGGTCACACAGCTCGATGGCGGGTTGAAGAAAACAGTGTGCAAATAATGCCTACAAGGCCAACGTATACACTACTACAGCGGTGGATACGGATTACGTAAAATATATTATGGCTGCTTGAAAAAAGTGACTCCGGTGTTTTTTCTGGAGACGGTAATATTATGGATATTTAGACAGAATGTGAACAAGGTCACACAGCTCGATGGCGGGTTGAAGAAAACAGTGTGCAAATAATGCCTACAGGGCAAATAATGCCTAAAAGGTCAACTTATACACTACTACAGCGGTAGTAAAATAAAAAAAAGTAAAATAAAAAAAAAATGAATATTAAAAAAAAAAATTAAAGTTGGTGCTGCTGAACTACTAGGAGCAGCAGATTAGCACACCAGTCCCACTCCCCAACACTGCTAGACTAATAGCACTGGGCTCTTATAGTAGTAGTAGTAGTAGTAGTAGTAAAACAACAAAAAAATAAATAAAAGCAGTCCTTACAAGGACTACTGTTATTGCAGCAGTCAGCAGATGAGATCAGAAGCAGGACAGCTGCCCACTGCAGCTACATACAGAGCACTGCAGTAGAAGGTAGATTACTAGCCAGCAAAGCTACCTAAGCTAAAATGTCCCTCAAACCCCTGCAGACTTCTGTCCCTCCAATAACAGAGCAGTATCAAAACGATTACTAGCCAGCAAACTTTCAACTGTCCCTGAAATCACTAACAGGCAGCAGCTCTCTCCCTACACTATCTCTTCAGCACACACAGGCAGAGTGAAAAAACGCTGCAGGGCTTCGGTTTTTATAGGGAAGGGGAGTGGTCCAGGGGAGAGCTTCCTGATTGGCTGCCATGTACCTGCTGGTCTGGGGTGAGAGGGCAAAAAAAAGCGCCAACAATGGCGAACCCAAAATGGCGAACGTCGCGCGACGTTCGCGAACTTCCGGCGAGCGCGAACACCCGATGTTCGCGCGAACAAGTTCGCCGGCGAACAGTTCGCGACATCTCTAATCACAAAAACAACTTAAGAAAATTGCCTTGAATATAATACTCAGTCTAACACATTTAGCAGCATAACTGGTGTCTCAGTATTAAAAACTACAGCTGGTTTATGGCAAAACACTGCCCTCTTCAGCTTTTTTGATGTTTATTTTAAAATAAAGTTATGCTTCTGAAAATCATTTTTTCATGTGCGAACAAGATGTCTTTTTCACATTTCAGGATTCATTCTAAATGTTATACAGTATTTTATGAATTCTCATTTTCTTTCCTTTCTTTTTCTTCCCTTTGCTCTCCTTTCTTTCTCTTTGTATCCGTGCTTTACCTTTTCTTCTGTTCTTCTGTATTTTATATACTTTTTGTCAAAAAAAATCAGATGTAGCTAATTTAAGGATGTCAACATTCAGGGGAAAGCCAAGGCCAGAAGAAGCAAAGTTCAAGAATACAAGTGGCCAGTAACAAGAGTCATAGCAAGCATATGTTATATCAGGCAACCAGAAACGATCTAGAAATCTCTAGAAATGAAACATACAATAGCTGTTTAGGCAACCAAGCATTTTCATGCTATGCTGTGACAGAAACAAACAATTATACACTACAGAATATCTGGTAGTCTGCATGCTCCACTATGTTAAGATTATTATTGTCATTGGCATTGAAACTTGACAGTATATTCACACCATTTTCCAAGCTTTTAAATAACATTGACCTTTTAAATTTTGCTTAAGGGTCTCCTACCACCAAATTAACATGTTCATGCCCATTTGCCCATGCTTATCACAATAAACAATTCAAGGCAGTAATACAGGTATGGGACCTGTTATCCAGAATGCTCGGGACCTGGGGTTTTCTGGATAACGGATCTTTCCGTAATTTGGGTATTCATGTCTTGTCTACTAGAAATTCATTTAAACATGAAATAAACCCAATAGGCTGGTTCTGCTTCCAATAAGGGTTAATTACATCTTATTTGGGATCAAGTACAAGCTACTTCTTGATTATTACAGAGAAAAAGGAAATCATTTTTAGAAATTTGGATTATTTGGATAAAATTGAGTCAATGGGGACAGCCATTCTGTAATTCGGAGCTTTCTGGATATCGGGTTTCCGGATAAGGGATCCTATATATTTTATAGATTAAAGTTTGCCTGCCTGAGCATTCCTACAGACAGCAGTATATGAGCCCTCATGATCACAGTTAGAAATGGTCTGATGAAAGCATTTGATAAAGTAGCACACAGAGGGTTAATGGTTAAATTAAGAAATATTGGCCTGGAACATAGTATTTATCTAAAGGATAGATAACAAAAAGTGGTGGTAAATCGAACATTTTCTAAATGGACCAGTGTTTTCAGTGGAGTACCACTGTTTGATCTGTTTGCTTCAAAAAAAATTACTATAGTTCATATAAATAAGCAGCTGTGTAGCAATGGCGGAACTAATGCAAACACATCAGTTTTACAAATGCAGGGTAACGCTGCATAATATTTGTATTACTTTAAAACACTTTTATTTTTTGATATCACTGTTATTTTAATAACTGGAGGTGGGCATTGAAAGTACTGTTTCTATTTTTGCTGATGATGCTAAATTGTGCAGAACTGTTCCATGCAGGATGTATAGATTGCAAGTCTTTGCACTCTCTCCAGCTCATTTATATCTTTTTTTAAGGACTGGAGCCCAAAACTGCACTGCATACTCATGGAGAGTCCTTACCAGGGACATATAAAGATGCATATGTAACGCTAACTTACCAAAAAGGGGTTAATGTCCAACTAGTGCTTAGAGCATGGGTTACATGTAACTCAAATACCCCAGGCTAGGGCCTTCGCTAAATGGAAGATTTCAGGAATGGTCTAGTGCAACTACACCTCTCAGGCTACTGTGCAACAAAACAGGAAAGAATGGGCACCAGGAGGTTCTTGCAACATAACAAAATAACTTTTATTTGTCCAAGACAAATGACCCACAGATTTACTTACAGTGGTACAGAGGCATTGGCAATATACAGGCACACCTACTCACAAAGAGCTCCCAAGGTAGATGCCACTGTGTCCCTTCACTGCAAGCAATCATATGGCCTGTGAAGCTACTCCCTGCTACACCTCCTTGATGGAGCACAAAGCTGCAATTTCTCTCTTACCTCTCTGCCTTACTCTCCTAGAGAGTCTATAACATTATATTCCTGCCACTTACTAGCCTCATTCACGGGGTCCCTGCTCCCGACTTATCTCTCAAGAGCACATGGCTTTTCTGGGCCTTGCTGCATCCAGGCTACCCTGGGCATACCCAGCTGGATCAGCATCCAGCAGCCAAAGAGGAATATCCACCCCTTCTCACTCACTATAGCAGAGTGTGACAGGATGTGGTCACAGAGCTTCTTGGCCACTAGCATATCTGTGCAAACTATCTCTAACTACAGGAGCCTCCCCCCAGCAACTAGGGAGATCAGGAAGTAAAAGGAATTAAAGCTGAAGGGGCACATTAACCCTTTGGGCCCCTACACATAATTATGTTTTCATGCCATTTTTATGCAAGACAGTACTTTATTTGCTTTAGTAGTCACAGAATGACACTGCCTGTAATTAGACAACTTGTTATCTACAAAAAACCCTAGACCCTTCTCAAATAAGGAAACACCCAACACACTGCCATTTGGTGTATAACTTGTATTTATATTATTTCTGCCACAGTGCATAACCTTGAATTTATCAACATTGAACCTCATTTTCCAGTTTGCTGTCCAGTTTTCTAATCTAGTCAAATCACTCTGCAAAGTGGATATCCAGTGACTGAATGCAAATAACCAGTTAAAATGGCTTTCAAGACTGAATGTAAGAAGGCATTTACCATGCTAAATGACCATATTTTTGAAAGATGCAAAAATGTATTGGGCAGGCATAGGAGTAACAAAATAGTCTAGTAGAAGTAGACTACTTACTTGAGGTAATACAAAACAATTAACATTTCCCTGAAAACTAAAAGGGAGAGTCATAACTAGGTCTTTGGTAGTTTTAGGTATTAATATTAAAAAAAAATACATATTTTTCAATGTAATGTGATATGTTGATTCTTTTTTTAAAATGTGAAACAATAGCAGACCAGACATATTGACTATAAAGCAATGTTTTAGGAAATGCTAGGTGCTCGATTCCCAAAATAAATATATTTCTAATACGAAATGCAAGTGGGGCATGTACAATCAAGACTGTCGTACTAAGAATTAGGTGGCCTTTTAACGGTTATTTATGGTTTATCGCGTAAAAACTCCATTGAAGTCTCTGGGCAAGATTTAATTTGAGAAGAAAAAAATCTTTTTCCTAATTCAGTTTCAGTTTTACCCCTAGATTTCAGAGAGTTTTCATGTTATAAACAGTGAGTAATACCTACACGAAAACATTTAAGGGCAATTAATTGGATTAAAGTCAAGTCATGTTCTTCTGCCTACAACAGCTACCTTTGGCTTTAGGCCTAGCCCTCAGTTACTCGGGAGCCTCTAGATTTTGCTGCACAAAGACTCCAACTGGGTGAGTGTAGAAGTCAAGAGTAAACTCAGGGAAATAACTATTTCAGAACCATATAACCAACCAAAGAATTATGATGCAAACTTGTAAAAAGGAAGTAGCTGGAGTCAAAACCAGGAAGTACCAATTCAAAAGACAGGTTCAAGGCAGAACGAGAATCAGGAACCAGGATACAGCAGCATGATTCAATATTCTGATCATGCAGGAACTAGCTAACTTCACCTACAGTGGGAGGTGAATAAATTCAGAGCTGGAGATTATATAGGGAAGTTGAGACTTAAACCACCATTTGCCTGGTGAACAGACTAAATCTACATAAAAACAATAGGATGATAAAATATTGATCAACAAAGCCAAATTTCTGCTCTTACAGAGCAGATGTATCACTGATTGCATGGTCAACCAGAGGTTCCTGCTTCAATTTAAAATACAATGTTACAGAACCTTAATGGTTAGATTATATTGATTCTACCCTCATGAGTTTAAACATGCTGGGGAGTACTCATCAAATATAGTTATATTAGACCTATCACTAATAGATAATTAAATATTAACAGTTTAATCCTGCAGAAATTGCAGAGTTAGGACCTCAATAAAATAAAAGGCTAATACTTAAACAAAAGTGCATCTGACTATTATGAAAATTGCTTGTTGCAAAGGGAGTGAGCTTGAGTTTGAAGCTTGTAAATTTTAATGTGTTTTCTCTCTTTTATGGTTTAATAAGAAAAACATTTATTTTTATAATATGGTTGTCTGTTGTAGTTTTGCATGCCTTGACTACACTGAAACTTACTAGCACAATAAATATTTTACCCGCTAACTGAAAGAATGTGTGGGTGAAGGATCAGATGCATTGCATTGTTTTATGAGAAACAAACATTATAGAAATCTTGAGCGCTCTAAATATTTAGAAATGGCTGCTGCTTTTTATGTACATAGTCAGGAAATACATTTCACAATGACAAAACATTGCATAAATACAGTGTATTATTGCTTTATTATTTCCATAGGTCAAGATCATCCTAGCAGCATTCTAAATTAGTTTATCTTAAAAGCATCTTACAAACTAATGAGAATATATTTGTGCATGAAAGATTTTGACATCCAGGTTAAGAGATTTACAGACTGATTATTACTTATTTTATCAAAGTTTCATGAGCTTGCATTATAATTATTTCTTAATGTAAACTTTATTTATTATTTCCAGAGAACATTGGCTTTTGTCGGGAAATCTACTTGTCTGCTCTAACAATAATAAAATATTAATATTAAACTGGTATAAAACTAAAATGTAAGAGAAAGCCCACTTAAACATTTTTCTTAGCAGTAATGTTGATTTATAGGAGACCATGCTGTAATATACAGTATTCATAATAAATACTGTAAGTATACAGTATATACTTTTTGTGACGTGGTAGATTTGATTATTTCCATGTTATCTAACTCTCAGAAGAAACATTATATATGTTAATTTAGTGCATAGGTAATATCATATACAATATGCCCCCACTCAAGTGCTTTTAAACAATGGGAGAGGGTTCCAAGATTATCTAACTTCTGTTGGGTTATTATTTCCAATGAGGATCAAGGATATGACATTTTGGTGGCTGATGATTGATAGTTTAAAGGGTATAGAAAAGGGGTTTGCATAAAAAAATGAATTCATTTATTAAAGAACCATAAAATGACATTCAGGATGACAGTTCTCTTACTTCTCACTGAGAGCAGAGAATAGCTCCAGCAATAGGTTCTGCTTAGAATCCTCTGCAGTGCATCACTCATGTTGCATGTGTTATTGCATGTGCTCTAAAATGTACAGAATACTGGTGAGAACAAAACAGCAGCAACATATATGTCACATGTTGTCCTATGTAAATCTGAGTTCCAGGAGATGAGCCACTCGGTAAGAGAGCACTTCACTTCATTGCATTTAATTTCTTATGCACAAATTAAATTTGTTCAGGGAATCATCATCATTAACATATCATACGTATATGCATTAACGTATATAGTACCATTACTTTAGTATAAAAAATTAGAGGCCCCCTCTTTAGACATTAAGAACTTAACTTTCATTTGAAGAACTCAAAATAGCTCCTTACTGTAAGGGCAGTGGAATACCCTGCAGGGTAATGTTGTGGTGGCAGATTCTATTAATAATTTTAAGAATGGATTGGATGACTTCTTGTACAAGCATATTCAAGGCTAGTTTTCTTAAGATCTTGAGTTACTTTAGTATAGCTACACTAATTGCAGCCATCAGAGGCAAACCAACTGGGATTGCTTCACTTTAAAATATTGTACAGCTATTGGCCATATGATTTAAAATGCTTGGGACATGGGATTTTATATACTGTAGTACAGGTATGGGACCTATTATTCAAAATTCTTGGGATTTTTCAGATAAGGGATCTTACTTTAATTTAGATCTCCATACTAGGGGGGTTATATAGGAAAATCTGAATCTAATTGTCCAAATAAAAAAAACTTGACCAAACTCTAGTGATGGGTGAATTTATATTAGGCATGAATTCCCCGCTGGCGAATAAATTCATGAAACCGCTGCGAAAATTCGCCAGCGTCAAAAAAAATGGACGCCGGCATCAAAAACGAGACATCTGCGTTGTTTCGCAAATTTTTCACCGTTTCACAAATTTTGTGGGAAATTCTCAAATTTTTGGCGTAACGTCCCAAATTCGCCCATGCCTGATTTTGTCTTATTTATTAACAAATTAATCGGATCAGAAAAAAAAAATTGATGAAAACCCACAAAAATCAGGAAAAAAGTTGGATTTTCGGCTAAACCCACCAAAGACCATGATAACTTCAGTTTGTGATAGGCGTCTTTGCCATTGACTTATACAGGACCCTGACAGGTCTGAGATAGCGGATTTTCAGATTCAGGCTTTTTCCAGCATCGGGGTATAATACATCTCTAAAAATTCTAGTCTTCATCCAAAAATTTGAGCTTTGCCCCAAAAAGCCCGACCATAAAAATTTGAGGTTTAATAAATAACCCCCAAATTGTACTAAGAAATCAGTTGAACAAGAAATAAACCCATTAGCATTGTTTTGCCTCCAATAAGGATTATTTATATCTAAGGATCAAGTATAAGTTACCATTTTAAAAAGAAATAAGAAATATTTTTTAAAAATATAAAGTATTTGATTAAAATGGAATCTATAGCCTTCCTGCAATTTGGAGCTTTCAGGATAACGGGTTTCTGGATAAGGGATCCCATACCTGTAACATTTTCTTTATTTTAAGAGGTAGGAAGAAATCAGCTGTGAATGACACATTAGTTAATTTACTTTATTCTTAACATCTCGGAGTCACAGACAACAGGATTGGTTGATGATGTGTTTTGTCCATTTGCACACACTGAGCAGAGCAGAGTGAAAAATATACATACAAGGTTCCTTGAAGGGTGCCTGCTATTTTATGCTTCATTCAAAGTGACAACAATGTGTTAAGAAACCCTTTTCTGCTTCCATATGTCAGGCATTACCTACATGATCGCCTTGTGTTTGCGAGCACTGCACTCAGTACATTGTGTTGGATTGCTAATCTGGTACAACATGCAGAACACAGCAAATCTTTAAGGCACAAGTGCTCCTTAGATGGGTCCTAAAGAGAGTAATTTTGTGCTCATTAGAGATCTTGTATTGTGCCTACAGACTTAATAAACAGTACTTACATAAACTTCCTCTGTAATAATCCATATTGTTTTCTCTAGTTGTGTTTGTGTTGGCAGGTGTACATGTTCAAACTTTCAATCCATATCTTAATACTGATGGGGAGGTGATTGTTCTAAATGTTGAGTATTGGGGTCCTAGGTTCATTAAGGATACTGAATAGTATAATACAAAAGGCTTAAAGGACACTTCAGTGAGAATGGTTTGGAGCATTGCAAACTTAGTAAATTGTAGACCAAAGGCTTCCCTCTCTGATATTATATTAGAAAAGGTTATCTATTGCTAAATATGTTTGTTTCTGTATTGCTGAAGACAAAGCTTCATGAAGAATATATCTGCCTTCCCTTAGTAATGGTGGATGTCCTTATAATATATAGTTTGCAGCTGTCCTTAGGGACTCCCACTCTTAAAACCTTAATACTCTCAGACCAATGGGTACATCTATATTGAGTTATGCACACAATGGCTACCAGCCAGCACATGCATACGAAAATATTTATTCTAGATTAAATCACCAGCCACCTTTTAAGGTTTCTGCTGTGGGTCTGAAGCTCACTTCTTTAATTGTTCTGTGGCTCTGCAATACAATATCCTTGTGCATAGTATGTATTCAACAAATGTAATTCCATTTGGAGTGCATTACAGAATATACATATATATATATATATATATATATATATATATATATATATATATATATATATATATATATATATGCTTTAAAAAAATACTGTATATATTTATGTAACAAAGGCAAGACTAGCTAGCACAATTTAAGTTTCAATGCAGTGATGTTAACATAATTGTCTTTGCAGTTTTTTAAGGAAATTGTAAAATGGATGAGCATGCTCTTGATTAACTTAGTTGGCAATACAATTAGTGGTCACTTGACCCTAGTGCTTATATATACAATACTCCACTAATATATTATTTGCAGGACAAGTTATGAATCTTGTCTTGTTTTTAGAGTGCCAATCTACAAAATAGCCTTCAAATATTTGCTGTCCAAATGCTGACAATCCCAATATGAACAAAAGGGTCGTATTGTGATTGTCAGAAAGTTCTTGTTATTGACATCTATGTCTGAAGATTAGAGGTTTGGGATAATGGTGAGCCATACCTTCCTACATTACCCTTTATAACACTATGCTTGTAAAAATAAAAATACACTACACTTCATTCATCTTTGAAACTATGCTTCTTGTATTTAATTGTGGTATGGGACATCATCTGCTAGTTTAAATAGGTTTATGATACCAAAGTGTGTCCTTTACTCTAGTAAATAAAATTGTTCTAAATACATTTATCCACCACCAAAAGGACTTTATTAGTGCAGTCACATTCTGCTACTGATTTTACCTATAATTTTAGGGATAATGGTGGCCTCAGAATTTAATCAACTCCCTATGTAACTACTTTGTAAAACAAAAATATACATGGCATTCTGTTCTATGCCCCACCGCATTCACTATATGGTAGCACATGAGTCCTTACTTATACCATAAAACACATTTTTAATACAACTTTATTGTTTTCAATTAGCTATCAACTTAATTTAATTTAAAAACATATAGGCATGTTTATGGAGTCAGATTATAATACATACACACGTGGTGTTCAATTTAGCACTTCTGCTACTTTTAGAAGATACTGTATATGGATATACAACCAAATATTCCCAAATGTCACTCATTTGACTGAGCAAGGTGCAAACAATGTGAAGTTTTATATGAGATCCCAGCAAACATTTCAGGGCAACCCCCATCTTTAAGTGGTCTTACAAAATGTAACCAGATATCAGCATATAAGGGATAGGTTCATACAAGAACCTCCCACCACAACATGTGACCATAGAGTGAACAGGGAAACATAAGGCATTTTTTCCCAAAAAATGTATGTTTAACATAAATGTAATAATACAAAATGACATTGGAACAAACAGTACCTATATTTACAAATAAGGGCTTGAGTCATACAAGGTCATACAAGGTCAAATAATAAGACAGATGTAAAAAGGTCAGGAAGAATATAGGCCCTATCAAATATTTTTAAGAAAAAGCAACTCCCGTTTTACAAGATTCTGAAACAGGATGATGGGATCAACCAGATGTTGAAAGAGACAACAGTTATCACTCCCACATGTAATATTCAGGAATTGTTATGTTTAAGAATGAGGCAGTTATAGTATGACATTTAAATCCGTTTTTTTTTTTTATTTTAAAAAGTCTCCAGAAGGAAGCCAATATGTTGATAATGCATCATTATTTGGCTTTCGGATCCCTTTCCATATTAAACTTCATATTGATCCTAAGTGTTCAGACAAATTATGTTATTATTGCTCTCTCCATAACTGATATACTCTATGATAATGCCAGACGAAGAGCCATATGCTTTTGCCTCATGCCCAGTGCAATCAGATCCAAAATGTGCTGTATTTATAGACACAAACGTCTGTCTGGATGAAAAATTCTTACATACCTAACGTCAAGAAAAAATTACATCAATTAGCCAAACTTCTTAACACTGAGCATTTCATTTTCTCAATTTAGGCAGTAAATGTTATATGCATACATTTTTTAGAAGAGTGCAGCTCAGATTTCCTACAAATATTCTTAAAAGCTATTTTCTAGAAAAACTCATAATGGGAAAGAGAATTCTGCTGATTATTATTAGTATTATTATTATTATTATTATAATTATTATCATTATTATTATGGAAAACTTTAATAAAACAGCCATACTACACATTTTCACAAAAATACCACTATAGGGCATATACATCAAGGATAGAAATAGAGCTGATAAATATGTGGCTAAAAATTCTATATAACTGAATAGTGAGCTCTTCTGGCTAACTGTAAAATATATTTTGAATTTTTAATAAATATACCCCAGATATGCAATGGCCAATGCTTGTTATTAAATATCCTTGAGAGACATTTTATGTTGTTTATGTTCTGTGGGGACATGTATTACATATTTTTGACTGTGTTAATATACATAGATGTTAAAATACATCTATAAAATACTGAGCACTTCTAAAATCCTAATGTCCCCGGTGTTTCAGTAACCTTTACCCCTCCTGTGAGCATGTCCCTTTAAGAGCCTTAATGCGAGAGAATGACTTTCAGACCAGACCAAAAGCTGGTACTGAGGATGGAGCTACCTGAAGGGTAAGCCCCTTGCCACTTGGGAATGTAGTGATCAGCAGGGAAGGGTGTCTTAGAGTGGCCTAATGGCTTGATAAAAGTCTGGATAATCCTGTAGAGTAGTTCTTAAGAGTCTTACAAAAGCAAAAATACATTTCCTAGCATAACAAGTTTTATAAAGAGTCAGACACTGCTGCAGTACAGAAGAATAAATCAACATGAAAGTTTTTAATATGAATTGTGTGTTTTCCACTTGAACAGACATAATCAATGAAGATGACTTCTAATATCAACAAATCCCAGTTATATATTTTTATTTGTGCTTTATAATGAGGATCTTCTACTTCTGTTCTGAGACATACATTCAATCATCACAACATAGTTTATTTTAGTGAAATGTTCATGCATTTATTTTTTATTTTCCTTTTATGTGAAGGCAATACATTTTATTGGTCTATTAGTATATGAATCTCTTTAAATATAGGTTTGCAGACTGTTTTACAATAGCCCATAAAATGTTTTAATCTAAAGTAAGATTTGGAGAAGTCAGTAGATATTTTCTGGACTGTACTTTAGCAGAACAGAAGGAATTATGGAATCATCATGATATTTTACATGTATTTCTAAGTAAAGGTTGACTTGATGAGGGTCAGCAACTCTCATTGAATCCATATAAGGCATATAAAAATTTTGTGAAATGGAAAAACAATGCAACATTACTTTTATTTTAGCAATGCCCATAATTATCACATAGATCACATATAGACAGAGTAGACAAATACACACAGCAAGGACAAGCAAGATAATAAATAAGTAACAAGCATAGTAATAACTAAGTATAAATATAGAGAGATGAGGTGTCATGTGCTAAAAGACACAGTAGAAAGGAGGTCCCTGTTCCATAGAATGTAGGGTCTAAGTTGGTGGGTAAAATACAAAAACAAATCAAGGGAAAAGTGTTCAGAGATTTGGACAAAAATATGTTCTAGTGCTCCAAAAGCTAGGATGTAACTTTCATTTAAAAAGATTGAGTGAGTTTTGCCTACAGAGGAATTAAGTAGAATTAAATAGATTTCCAGAGGTATGAAGCTGCAAGGTAGAAAGGTTTAAGACGAGAGATAACAGTTTGTATGGTTAGTGTTAAAACGGCGAGAGTGAAAGTGACACAAGTGAAATATGAGCAGCATTATCATTTACTTAACAGGCTGCCATTATAGGGATTTTACCATTGGCTGTACAGGTTACCTCTTAGAAGAGAGCAGGGGGATTCTAGCAGCAATGTTTAACATTGATTGCAGGGGAAAGAGATGGAATTCCAAAAGACCAGTAAGTAAGAAATTGCAGTAATCTAAATGGGATAGTATAAGGACATTGATTAGTGTTTTAGCTGTTACTTACGAAAGAAAAGGAAAGTAACTAGTCCAAGATAACTGTCAGCATGCCAAATTAACAAGATCAATAGTCATGGTAAAAGCAAGTGAATGGCTAGTTTTGGGGTGGGATGACCATTGTCTCCTTTTTTGCTAAGTTCAATTTGAGGTGGCTTTCATTCATCTACGAGGAAATCACTTGGAGACAGAGATCTGGGTCTGAGTGGCAAAGGCTAATGGTGGGGTTCCTGGATTAATTCGGATGTTATCAGCGTACTGTATATATGATATTTAAGGCCAAATGAAGAAAATAGGTCTTATAAAGATAGAGTTTACAGGGAGAACAGGAAAGGATCAAGTACAAAGCCCTGAGACCCCCCAACATTAAGCTAAACTGGGGAAGAATTTTTGTTAGCAAATTAATCAAAGAAGGAGCAGTAGAAACTTAGGAGGAAAACCAAGAAGCAGCTTGATCCTTGATGCCACGAGAATAGAAAATTTGTATTAAAATGGAGTGGTTTCAAAAATTGTATCAAAAGCAGAGAATAACTCCAGGAGGATGAGACTAGAGATGTGTCCTTTGGCCATGGCAGATCACTTGCAACTCTACATAAGTGAGGTCAAAAACCAGACTGACTCAAAACTGGTGGTTTAACAACACAAATAGATCCTAATAATTTAGTGCCTTATATCCAAACTTGCAGAAATTCTACTATACTGTAGCACTGTCTTAAAATAAAAAAAAAAATTATAGGCTTCACCCCTCACTTAAGTATTATGCAAATGGCTATATGGGGATAGGTTTCCATTAGTGTCACACAGATATATGTTGTACTTGTTCACGTTAGTTTATGCTGTGGCTGGCAAAGTATGATGGCAGTGGGAATTTATAAAAAGCACCACACATCAATACACTAATTCTCTTTAATAAATTGTAGCAATTATTACTCAGCTATGGGCAATATGTTGGCACTATAAAAATACATGTTCATAATAATGATACTCTATGCTAGTTATGTAGGTAGTACTTAGGCGCTCAACACAATCAAATCCCACACACATAACTAGTCCTGGAGCAGACTTTAGGTCATTAGTACAGAAAAAAAAAACATTTTGCAAACTTAAAATGATTCTTCCTTACTTCAAAATCACCTAAGCACTGTGAACCCTTGTACATACAGTACATATGTAGGTCTTGGTAATACGATTACACCAACACAGAAAATAATACATTTATGTAACCATTACAAAATTACTTCTCTTCAGCAGTAACCTCAAAACACTTTCCTAAATGCTTCATATTTATTCCACAAAAGTATAATGTGTCTTTCACATTTTACAAATGCTTTTTGTAAGCTTTCTGGTTTTGACGGATGGATTAAAGGCTGCAGAAGCATTGTACTTCACAAGTGGTCGCTTTTCATCTGTTCAAACAGATGGCAATTCTCCCACCATGTCAGACTTTCAGTCCTAGGAGGATTAGATTATGCACTCTAATGCTAGTTACGTTACTGATGGAAGAGATGTAACAAAGCGCTCTGAGGTGAAATGCGTATGCATTCATTTAAAACTCCTTTAAGTTTTTTCTTCACATATATATATATATATATATATACAGATGAAGCCACTTGGATTTGTGAGTTAAATGCGTCATGACTCAGGGTTAATTAAAGAAACTGTGTTATCTAAAGTTATCTTAACTCATTTAATGCATTTAACCTTTTCATTAGCATACCAAAGCACCATTGTTCACAATGGGGAATGGTTTAATTAGATGGGATGCTGTGACACAATTTTCTGTGTTAAATGGGATAAGTGGGATATCTGTGTTTAGTTATTCTGTGTCAAACAGGCAAACCAAAGTGGCTGCATCTGTATATAGACAAATACAAGATTCCTCTGCACTCAACCCATTATCAATATATTTAAGACAGTTGTCTTAAATATATTGATAATGGGTTGAGTGCAGAGGAATCTTGTATTTGTCTATATGTTTTTTGTGGTCACACCCTCATTGCACCCCCGCCTAATGATTTTAAAAACTAGTGGTGAGCACAACTTTCCCTTGTTTGTTATAGTTATACAGAAGCAGTGACCAGCTCCATGTTGTAGCTCCCACCCCCTCCAACTATAGTCAGGTGATCCCACTGGTGTCTAATAAAAGGGCAGCCAAGTTTGGGAGTTTTACTTTGAAAGCAGCTAGCAAGTTGCAGGTAAAACGTATTCGTCCCTTTTATAAAATGTATAATTAAACCATAGAATTCTTAATGAATCAGATGAAAATTGAGCATAGGACTGGCCAGATATGGGATGACTTTGACGTAGTTGGCCAGCTTAAATATATTGCAATATATGGACAAACAATCCCTGTTTTGTTTAAAGGGTAAGGCATTTTTCAGTAGCAGTATGCACAAAATGTCGCTGTCTTAAATATATTGATAATGGGTTGAGTGCAGAGGAATCTTGTATTTGTCTATATGTTTTTTGTGGTCACACCCTCATTGCACCCCCGCCTAATGATTTTAAAAACTAGTGGTGAGCACAACTTTCCCTTGTTTGTTATATATATATATATATATATATATATATATATATATATATATATATATATATATATATATATATATATATATATATATATATATATATAGATTTTTCACTTATCAAGACCTATGTGTGTGGAAGTTTTTTTTGTTTTATATATATAGATATATATAGATATCTTTTTGTCTTTCTCAGTTTTTCGCTCCTCTAAAACCAATATAAAAGGATGAGGATATTTTATAACATAGAATTGCTGTAATATAAAAAAAAAAGAAAAACATATCTCAGTGTCTTCCCAGGAAGAGCAGCATGAATAGGCTTCATCTTATACTGGAGGACTTTAATAAGTCGTATTTAAGTTTTATATATATATTTATATATATACATATCCTGGGTAGTAAGCAGCGCACACTGTGATTTAAAAATTATTAATTTATTTATCAAAAATATAAAATCATTATGATTGAGTCTGGGACTGTTTTATATATATGTGTGTGCAGAGAGGAGCACAACTCTGCAAAAATGTAGTTAACTGCCTGGGTGCTGGTTAAATAGAATGAAGAAACAGAATACTGCACTCACTGGGACGTAATTCAAAGAAGGTAAAAAAAGGTAGTTAAATGCCTACAACTAAATTTGAGTTTTCACGGTTATTTTTCTGGTTAAAATTCACATTTTTGAGTTAAAAAAAAAAGTTTGAGATTTATTATACCGCAACCCTGGAAATCAAATCCAATAGCGCAACATCCACATCCTGTTGAGGTCATGTAGGAGTCCGTTAGAATTTTCAGGTTTCGCAACTCAAACAAGCTGAATTTGGTTTTTTCCATTCAAGTTTTTTCTTAAATAAGAAACCATTTGAGTTGTGAGTTCATTTGAGTTCTTTCAAGGTGTAAAAAAAACTCTAACATTTGACCTTTGATAAATAGCCCCCTGAATGTTTTTTTAGAAGAGGTCATGCCAAATGAAGAGATAACCAGGTATAATCTTTCTCCCCCTCAAGGACTACTTAGTTAGGACTGCCTTACAATATGCCAGGCATATTTGCTTTGCATCCATTTTGTCCTTGTCTAACTTCACTAATGTTTGCCTCAATTTGCCAGGTGTATTTTCACAACATGTCTTGTATTTACTAAAAACTGTAAGTATGCTTTTGTGAGAGAAATGTGCCAAGGAATATATAAGAAATTAATGGATTAAATCCACTGAAAGTAAAGTATTTTGGTGATAATAAATATATATTTATAAATATATAAACACAATAAAATATGCTTGCAGCTAGAGATCCATCTTAATTTGCAGATTGGTTAACTACAATGAGAGATTTCAGGAAAACAGCCATTCCCCTGCCTGTCTAAGAAGCTGTCTGGGTACAGATGAAGAAGAAGAAGAAGAAGAAATTGTCAACAAAACCAGTTGTAGTATAGTGGAAAGAAGTTTCTCTACAAAGGTAAGGCAATGTTTATGTCACTGCAAAGCATAAAATGCATTAGATTTTTTAAGGTCTGAATGGTAATTTCGAATTTTCAAAAAAAAAAAAATTTGTGTCAAAACTCACAAATTCAATTTTAAAAGCACCAATTCAAATATATATTCAAATGTGAAATGTATTGCACCTCAACCATAGAAACAGTTCTAATTTGAATAATTGCCACCTAAAACATGCTGAATTCATTTACAAGTCAATGGCAAAGGTCCATTGATCCATTTGAATAAGTTAATAGCCTTAATTGCCTTCCTGACATTCAAGTTGTTTTCTGAGGAAAAATTGATTCGAGTTTTGATTGTTTTCTATTCGAATTCAAAACAAATTTTTGGATCGTTCCTATTCGATTTAATTTTAGACTTTCAAATTTTCTCATAAATAACCTCCCATTCCAGTTGTGAGTACATTCAAATTTATTAGAGTAAAAATAGAGTAAAATAACCCCCATGATGTAATTTTGTCTTCCTGTTCATTGTAATGCAAATTCCTTTGTGGTATTGCAAATATTTTGGTTAAGCAAAAAAAAAAACAGTTTTGCTCACCATTACATATACCTTTCAAGGAGATTATATGGTTTATTTTATTTGATATAATTGCAACATGTATTAAAAACATGTATATAATGCCACACGTGTCCAAATTTTTTTGACGCCGGCAAATTTTCGACTGTGAATTTTCACTAGAGTTTTGCAAATTTATTCAACGGTGGTGGAATATGGTAATTCAACACAAATCTGCTCCAGGCGAATTTAATCACCCATCACTACCTCTTGCCCCTCCTGTTTATTAAAAATAAATTGGAATAATTAATAGTAACATTACCTATATAACCCATAAATGGACAGGGTTCTTTGATGGATTGACTAAAATCCTATACTATACAGAAAAATATTTAGTTAAGAAACAAAGAGCCAGCTCCAGTTACATGAGAAAACGTTATTTTATGGTTTATCTAATGAAAACTTATGAGCAAGATTAAATTTGAGAAGGAAAAACTTTTTTCATTATTTAGTTCAAATTGTTTCCATTGAACAGTGAGATACATTTTTCTCATTGAATTGAATCTGTTCCAAAGTATAAGGATGATTATATAATTTAGAAGAAAGTAAACAGTCAAACCAAGTTCTCACATGCACAGTTGGTGTAAAATCTCTTCAATACACTCTGGTTTGTATCACCATGCCTTCCACATACATGCAACAGACTGGTACACTTGTTAATTCCTAGGGAACAGACAGAATAAAACCTGATACTGTGCAGCTATGCATATTTGATGTAGCATCAATATTGCTAGCAGACACTGGACCAGATTCAATTCAGTGAGAAAAATGTTTATTACATAAAAAAAAGTCGCTGTCAAGATTCAATTTGATATACAAAAAGGGGGGTTGTGGGAGACTCAAAAGGCTAAGTTAAAGTGTATTTAAGTATAATGGAAGTGCTTCTGATTTGGCCAATTAATCAATGCACATTCCCTGGTCTCATTAGTAACTCAGTATAAATGCAAGTGCATGTGTTTACAAAAACAGGGGTTACAAAGTTTTAATCATAAAGTTGACAAGCCACCATAATATGTCAAGGTAAACCCCATACAGTGGTCCCTAACTTGTTTACCTCTGGTCATAGTATAAAAAGTATTTTACTTCTCTGCATAGTAGCATTATTTGTAAGCCCTCATTCTGAAACCAAGGTTCAAGAGACATTGACTACCTTATCTTCTGAGCAGGTAGAAATTTTGCAATTTTTGTGAAATGTCAGGAGTTTTCTACTTTATGTTCTCATATTATCAATTAATAACTGAATATGGATGTTTTCATGAAAGTGTTGTTATATTGTGGTTTGTGTATCTGCAGATGCAGGTCTGGCAGCAGAGCTGCTGAATAGTGATGGGTGAATTTGTCCCGTTTTGCTTTGCCACGAATTTCATGAATTTACTGCGAAATTCTCGAAACTTTTAAAAAATTCACGAAACAGTGATTTTAACACCTGCGTGAATTCACCAGTGTTAAAATGGGCGCTGGCGTCAAAACCATCGTTAAAGTCAATGGGCATCCGTTTACAGTCGTCGGTGTCAAAATTGCCGTCAGCATCAAAACCATCGCCCACCTTCGAAAAACCATTGACGCTGGCCTTGAAACCGTCGCCGGCATAAATAATTTTTTTGGCGCCGAGGAATTTTCTTGGCAAATTCGCAAATTTATTCGCCGACGATGAAACGGGCAAATTCGACACAAATCCGCGCCTTGCAAATAAATTCGCCCATCACTACTGCTTAACATCTCTCATGTTGATGGGACATCATAGTGGCGATCTCTTGTTAAATTCTGGCTTTAGAATATTGCCTTGGGTTAAGCTGGCAAGGTCCTATTTATTTGATCAAATGTGAATAAATGCTGTGGCCATTTTACACCCATCTCTGTCTCCTGGTTTCATTAAAGGACCAGTAACATAAAAAAATGTAAAAAAAATTTATTAGTATACATCAAAAAAAAAAACACCAAGACGAACTAAACTTCTAACTAAAAATCGCAAAGCCTTTATTAAGAAATAACTTACTGAAACTTCGCTTCTGCTTCTCTTCAGAAACGGAAACAGGGTGATGATCCATCGTGCGGCGCTGGGTTTCTCCTCCCTGGCTATCCTTGGTAAGCCAGACGGGCTCCCCAGCAGCAGTAGCGCCGGCAGATGAGGTATCAGTCCTGCTCTAGCTGCCTGGTCAACTACAACCGCTCACTAAACATCTCCAATCAGGATAATGGGCCCATCAGCATTTTCCTTTGTAAGAGAGCTGTGCCACTTGGTGAGGCTGCTAAAACTAGGGAGCCCTTTAAACTGGTAAGTGAGCTGTGACTGTGAGGCAGGGAATTGTATGGGACCTAATACTTTAGAGCTGGTAGAGTGCTGGTATGGGCACTAAATCTGGCCACCAAAAACAAAGTTGAGACGTTGAGTGAGCGGTAGTAGTTGGTTGGGCAGGGCAAGAAGCAGCCAGGCTTTGAGTTGGAAGGAGACAGTGGCACCAAGCAGTGATCTGCAGTATCTAGTGGAGCCTTTTGGAGACGTAGAGTGGAGGCAAATACTTCTCTGCTGAGAAACTCAATCTCACATACAGTAGCTGCGTCTTACTATAAAATGTTCTTTATAGTGCTTGTGGTGCCTTCTTTTTATGTTCTTGGGAGATCAGTACCTACTGCTTCTTCGTATGTCTTTTGAGTACCTTACAGTCACTGCATGTAATGTACTTGAGGTGCCAGAATCTTTTTCCCCATATTGTGCTTGTAGTGCCAGCATGCAAAGCTCTCAGTTAAAATTGTAACTGTGATGTTAATACTTCCTTCCTGCAGTGCTAGACATTAAGCAAATTTTGCCCCCAAAGCTATCGTTTGATTTTCCTGAAAATTCTGTGAAAGCACATGGGAAAGTGAGTGGAATGCAAAGGGAGTGGCCAAAAGGGGCATGGCCAAAATTTTTCAGTGTCCTTTATCTTGGGCCCCCCAGCCAAAACCATCTCTGCTGCCGATGGAAATATATCTCACTACTTGTAATAACATTGACACCACTTGGTAGGTATGTTAATCCATCACCCATCAAGCTACAGCACATGGGGCCCTATTCAATCACATTGGTCAGTTTAAGTAACATATATCCAACTTGTGCTGACAAGTGCTCGTGAAAATCACAACAGATTAATTAATTTTGATCACCTATCTCTAGCTGTCCCACAATGTAACTACAAATGAACTAAAACAAAAACATATCGCAAACAATAAAGTAAAATATTAATACAATATATAATATATAACAAAGATATGACGTGCTCACTTGGCACGATTAATTCATATCTGTGTGTACATGATACAAATTAAGGGGCAAATTTATTAATGGTCGAATTTAAAATTTGAATTTTTTTATGGTCAAAACTCTCAATTTTGAATTGTGAATAATCCATACTTGATTAGAATTAGAATTTTGAGATTTATCAAATCTTGCAGCTTTAAAAATTCAAATTCAAATATTTGCTACCTAAAACCTGCCGAGTTAATGTAGTTAATGGCAGAGGACCAGTGACCAATTTGAAGATGTTACTAGCCTTCCTGACATTCAACTTTTTTTCTGAGAAAAAATGTAATTCCAGTTTAGTCGAATTTGATTAGAGTTTTTGGGTCAGTAATATTCATTTGAGTCAGTTTTAGATATTCAATTTTTTTATTAAATAACCCTCCAATTGAATTTCGAGTATATTCAAGTATATTTTTCGAATTAAAAAAAATTCACATGAATTTGAAATTTGACCTTTGATAAATGTGCCTCTAAGTGCTGAAAAAAATTATTGTAAATGTTCTTTTAATTTTTACCAATCATTGGATTATGTTAAAGCTTCATACAGGTAATTTACAATATCTGCACCCAAAAACTGTTTTTTTTTACGTTTGCATTTTTGATTAAAGTTGACTTGACATTTTAAGGACACTGAATATCCTTGTCATTTACACAACAGATAACAAAGTAATCCAATTTCCAGGCCTCCCTCAAATTATCCCTTCAAAGAATACAGCTCTTGCTTCTTATACGTTAAATAAGCATTACCCTTAGCCTAGCAACTGCTGTCAATTACTAATCTTTTATTATTGGCTCGGGGGAGAGATTAAAGAAGCAGTTGAAACATAGCTGACAGTTTGGTTATCGTATCTGTATTAAATGAAAAGCATGGCCTGAATCCATCAGGGGAGATTAGGTAAAATGTAAGAAAATTATTAATATATTCATTTTACACATGGAAAATAAAATTTAAAATTATTGAACAAAATATCTTTTTTGGACAGATTTGTATAATGCTATTTATTGATTTTTTTTTTTTTTTGCAAATATGCAAAATATTACAAATCATTACTACATTCTCAACTTTTTTGCAAGGTCAAAAGTTAATTTTATTTCCATTGAAAATGTAAGAAAAAAATATGTGGCTTAGTCACAATGTTAGGGTTGCATAAAAATAATGCAATTTTAAAAATAATGCAAAATCGTGGTGAAATGTTTCTAATTTTTAGACCTTTTGTATACTTTTTTATTCCTCAAGTGGGCTTTTGCTAAAAATAAAAAGTTTGCAGGGTTGAAAAAAAAATACACATGGATCTTGCAAAACTGGATTGGGTGTGAAAAAAGGAAGTCAATTGTAAAAACCCCACTCATGGGAAACAAATACACAGGAACTGAATCCCTTTTTCTCCCATAGTTTTAAGTAGATTCTCAAAAGGTTGTAATCAGCACCAGGTATCAGCTTGTGCTTATTTGCATCATCAGTGCCATTAAATAAGATCAATAAAAAATTTGAATGGTGTGAACAGGTATGGTTTACAGGACCTGCAATTTCTGGAGTAAAATATCCAATAGTTTTTTATAGAAATAATTTCAGAAATGACAGATTGATTATAATGTATCTGTCACAGCTTGTTGTGCATTCATTATTGCTCAGAAAATATAATTGCCACATCAATGTATTTGGATCACAGTATTTGATCATAATTGCATTTGGGGGGGGCTTTGTGTAACGTATGTTGAATGACACCAATCAAATGCTTGAACTTCTGTTCTGTTCTGTGGGAAGTAGAAAGCAAACAAGCTTTACAAAGTAATTTTCTTAAGAAAGAAGACAAGGTTATTCATAGTAAATGGACAAAAGCAACCTCTAGTCAGTTGCTCAAATGAAAAAAATATGGCTGTACGGCTGCAAACAAAAATGTGATGGTGGTGTACAGTTCACAAGCATTAGGGAAAGTAAAGGTGAATGTTTCTGAGTATCCTCTTTTAGTGTTATCAATACAATATATCATTTGTTTACAGTCATGCACATTGTTCCCAGATGAATCTACACTCAGATTAAAGGGATAGTATTATTCAGGTACATGTATTCAAAAGTGCCTGCATCATTAATTGAGAGTTCACTAAGATAGGTTACCTAAAAAGTAGTGATGGGTGAATAAATTTGGCAGGCATGGATTTGCATTTAATTTCCAAGTTTTTAATCATAATTTCCATTCTATACCAAAATATAGTACTAATCTGTCATAAATCATCCCCATTGATTCCATATCAGATATCACAGGGCCCCATACTACTTAGTTAGCATGTTGCTCCCCCAGTGGCTGCCAGTTATTTACCCATTAGCTGCCTGTGCCATCTGGGCAGTAGGCCTTGCTTAGCAAAAAGTAGAGGTCCCCTTGGAAAAATTGCTTAACATACTAAATGTCATGTCTGGCTACACCATGATCCACCATGCCATACTCCATTATGCCCAAATCACACTAAAACATTTGCTTCTCTCAGGCCCCCTATACTACAGGTTTTCTGACTAGGCTAGGCTTTCCTTTCAGCTCATTAATGGCTCTGACCCCCCCCCCTTTTCTTACACAGTGCTGCCAGTACTGATATACTCATAGTCACTTCCATGTATATTTGTATCAATGATTCACCATATCATAATTTCAACTTGATAGCTGTAGCCTTGGGAAGGCATTAGGGCTTGTGGGAAAACAGCCTAGAGACTGGGAGTTTTTGGTCCTTGATATACTTTTTTTCCCTAAGCACATGACCTCATTTTTATGGAGTCCTCACGGTTCCATTTCTAGATCAGGTAGGTCTGGTGGTACTGTGGCTGATATCACTTGTTTGTCCCTGATTCATGTGCCCTCCCAACTTGCTCAAAGCTTGTCTGGTGGCAAGTGGTCTGACCCCCTATCCTTGTGTGCCGGGCTTGTCTGAAATGGTGGTGTGTATGGTCCCTACGTCCCTTGATTTTTTTGGATGGAAGAGGGAGGTGGCAGTTAACTAAGGCATCTGTTATTTTCAGAGGTTTCAGCTGGCCAAACCCATTGGGGTGATAGGAACTCACTCCTTCTTGAGTTCCGGGGTTGCCCAAGCCTAGTGGATTTGGTTTAACAGAAATCTCTGGAGGTGGGAATTTAGGTGTCAGAGCCAGCTGCCTCTCTCAGTAGACCTTTCCGAAGTTGAGGTAAATGTAAATGTACATGTATGCCTCCATTTGGCTAGCAGATAGAAGCTTTGAGTGCCATCCTGATTTCCAGAGTGTATTTATATTTAGAAAGGATGGGTCAGTTTGGATATGGTGTGTGCAATGCATATTGAATGCTTCTTTGTGCATACTGTAAGTAGTGCAAATGCAAGGCTTGTCGGTATATTCTGTGAGCAGTGCAAGTCCATGGGCTGAACTCCACGAAGAAGGTGATAGGATGAGCAAATACCTCAATTCTGGGAAGGCAGTGGATGTTATCAACTTAGACTTTGTTAAAGCATTTGATACAGTGCAACACAGAATGTTACTGGTAAACTTAACGAATGTTGGCCTAGAACATTGTATTTGTACCTGGATAGAGAACTGGCTATAAGATACTGTAGATTACAAAGAGTGGTGGTAAATTGAACATTTTCTGATTGGACCAGTGTTTTTGTGGAGTACTGCAGGGGTTTGTACTTGGTCCTTTGCTTTTCAACTTGTTTACTGTGTTTCAACTTTTATTAATGACCTGGATGTGGGCATTGAAAGTATGGTTTCTATTTTTGCTGATTATACTAAATTGTGTAGAACTATAGATTCCATGCAGGATGCTGTCACTTTGCAGCGTGATTTGACTAAATCAGAAAACTGGGCAGCAAACCAGAAAATGAGGTTCAATGTTGATAAATGCAAAGTTATGCACTTTGGCAAAAATAATATTAATGCAAGTTATACACTTAATGACAGTGTGTTGGGAGTTACCTTAACTGAGATGGGTGGGGTTTTGTGGATAAACAGTTGTCTGATTCTGGGCAGTGTCATTCTGTGGCCACTAAGCAAATAAAGTACAGTCTTGCATAAGAAAGGGCATAAACTCAAGGGATGAATATATAATTTTGCCCCTTTATAGGTGATAAGGCCTTACCTGGAGCATTCAGTGCAATTTTGGGCTCCAGTCCAGGAGAGATATACAGTAAATGAGCTGGAGAGAATGCAGAGACATGCAACTAAAATGGTTGGAGGGATGGATGACTTAAATTATGAGGGTAGACTGTAAAGGTTGGAGTTGTTTTCTCTGGAACAAAGACACTTGAGAGGGGACATGATTACACTTTACAAGTATATTATTAGTATATAGGATGATGAGGTTGTGGAATACACTGTTGGATGATGTTGTGATGGCTGATTCTGTTAATGCCTTTAAGAGTGCCCTGGATGATTTCTTGGACAAGCATAATATCCAAAGCTATTGTGATACTAAAATCTATATCTGTATTAGTATATAGAGTTTGTGTGAGTGTATGGAGGGGTCAGTGTGTGTATGTATGGATGCTGGGTTTCATTTTCATTTAGAGGGGTTGATCCTTTAGTACTATCCAAACTGGTTTGGCTTGGTCATGGGAAATCGAACCTAGACTGCTAGACTCTTGGGTACTTCATAGGGCAGGCATCATATGCTCACAGAGACAGCAGTCAGTCTCATGAGCCTTTTATTGATGGGGTATGGTGTGTATCCAACTGGGGACCCTGCAAGATTGGAGTGCAGGGCACCTTCTTGGTTTTTAGCATATATGTAGGGATCATTGGATTTATATCCTGCTGAGATATTGTATTTCCTTTGTCTGTCTGTTATATATACCAGGTTATGTCCAGGTGGCCCAGTCATTCTGATTCCGAACTAGGTATTTACGGTATTCTTATCTAGAACCATATGTAGGGGACTTCAAGACTAGTGTATTGTTCCTTGTGACTTCTTGCACAATACTTGGGTTTATGATCCAAGGATAAGTACTGAATTTTCAGGTGCTCTGTAGATTTCAGTGTCTAAGAGAAAATGAGTTACCCTAGGCATTGCATAGGTATCTAAAATATTTAATATAAATCGTGTGCTGGTAGAATGTTAACAATATTGAGCTGTTTCCAAGAGTGATTTTGTGGTGGGCATACAGTTGGTACAGCTGTGCTAGTACGTAGTGGAAGTGGATACTAGTTGTTACTATCCTCTTCTCTTTCTATGAATTATAGTTTTCTCACTCCAGGGGGGGCGGTGTTATGCTTATCATATTGGTGTGGGCTTTGCCTCAAAAGAGACCTGTTTCCTTTTCCTTCTTAGCTATTCACACTTTACTTTTCTTCTAGTGCAGTCTGTGTTTACTCTGCAGAGTTATTCCACAGGTGTTCTCTCAATGTTCACTGGTGGAGGTTTCATTCTCATCAGGATTTATCTGGAATTGATTAGTTTCTGGGATCCATATTTCCTTCTGTGTAACTGTAACAATTCATTGGGTCAGTTTTAGCTGATTTGGCTCCATGTTTTATGGTTATGTAAAATGAGCCACCCTGAACCTCTTAAATAGTTTTAGGCATCCAAAATTACAATATTTGCCATTGCCCTTAAGCCTTCGTGGATTAAAAGTAAAACAAAATATATTTCATATTAATTGCAAAGCTTTCATACCTTTCCCATTTATAGTTATATAATATATAGTTATAATAATACTTCACTTTAGTAACTTGTTATGGTGTGTATTATAATGTTGTATGAACATATCTTGTGGTCCTTTTGCAAAGCTTCAGTTAGATAAATTCCTTTGTTAGAGATGCTTTTAGAAAATGTCCTTACATTTTAATACTGCTTTATCATCTGCTTTATGGCCCTGAACCATAACTTACTTATTGAATCAAACTGTTGAAATGATGCATACAGTAGCTGCTAAAAAGTCAGAGCTTAGATGCCCTTAAAGTACTTGAAGTATGTTTTACCTATATATGCACATATGCTGTAAATATATAAAAATATATATAATGTATATATAAAATATCAGAATATATGTTTTTTAAAATAAACAAATACACAGAGAACAAAGAAGCATACTGTGCAACATCTTTGAAAATGTGATTTTCTGTATATTTTTAAACTTCTTCACTGTAGAAAACATGAAACATTTAAATGGAGTCTATCGTATGTCGATTATGTCTACATACTTTTATTACACAAATGTTTATCCTTTATATTTATGTCACTTAACACTAAAAGCAGGGCCAAAACTAGGGATAGGCAGAAGAGGCAGGTGCCTAGGGCGCAATGAAGTGGGGGCGTCAAGCACGTACCTCTTCTTCTTTCGCCTACCCTGGTCCAGACCCTTGTTCCCCTACCTCCGTTGTGCTCCTCTGTGTGAACCCCGCGTGTGTGCATCATCACAAGTGGCTGGTCAGGTTGCCTTGGGCTCCCAGCCGTCTTGGTCTGGGTCTGACTATAAGTACTAAATGTTAGTAGTATTCCATTTACCTGTCTCCTCTGCAGGCATGTTGCTATTTACAGGATCAAGTCATTTATTGATAAAGGCAAATTGGAAAATTGGAACAAAATCATACAGCCGGAACAATTATGATTCTATTGCTGAAAAGACATGGTGGCAGGCTTGAGTCTTGGGATGCCACTGTAATATTTCTCTGGTAAACTGACTAATGCAGTTCAGCATTAAACTTCCATCTTGGCTGTTTAGATCTGTAATATAAATATTAGGTGGTAGCTAAACCCTAAACTCTTTACTCTTTTCTCCATAGATTTGATTTCAGACAACACTATTGAGAGAGGGGTGTTATTCATTCCAAAGTTTATAATATTTCTTTTAAAGACCCATTCCCAAATTATAGCTTGAAATGGATTGTTTTTTTATAAAAGCATTGGAGAAAAAAAGCATCTCCAGTACAATTCAATGTAGAGGTGCTGCAAGGCTCTGTACTTGGTCTTTTATTCTCCCTGTATTCTCTGTCTTGGGGGAGATCTCATCCTCTCATTTGGCTTTCAATATTATCTGTATGCTGATGACATCCAAATATATTTTTCAACAACTTCATTACTATTTGAAACCGAGACTCAAATCTCTAAGTGCCTTTTGCCCAGCAACTAGAGAAATGAGGAAGGATAGGATTTAAAGCCAAAGGGACACATTAACCCTATGGGTCCCTACATATATTAATTCAGAACCAAGGATACTGGATACTGTAGTTATATAAATAACTAAATATTATACAGTAAATAACTTTAAATAACTAAATATTATACAGGTATGGGATCAATTATCAGGATACCCATTATCCAGAAATCTCAGAAAGTATGAATTTACAGGAAGGATGTCTATTTTAAGCAAATGATTAAAACATTTTCTCTGTAATAATAAAAGTGTACCTTGTACTGTCTTTATCCCAACTAATATATAATGATTCCTCATTGGAGGCAAAACAATCTATTTAGATATCCAAATTATGGAAAGACTTGTATTTGGAAAACCCCAGGCCCAGAGTCTTCTGGATAACAGGCTCCATACCTGTAATATAACGTAATCTAAATAAAATGATAGATCAGCAAAATAAGATGCATGTCCTTGCTGGTGATTCAGGATCACAATTTAAAAGTACTGAGACTTTTTTTCCTCAAAAAGCAAATAGTAAATAGCATAAATAGGTTTTTTAGTTGCTCAGGAAATGTCTCTATACACTCATAACTCAAACAAAACATGTTGGTTTCCTATAGGTTGACAAAATTAATATGGCGTAAAGCAATTATGCCTAATTAAGAAATAAACCTGTGAAAAATCATATACGTTGATACAGAAAATAAAAAAATATTCAATCTAACTAAAGTGTTTCATTTTAGCAGCAATTCAGAAGCAAACTGTTTTTAACTTTAAAGGTGAATGGGTAAATACAGTAAGTGGACAATAATAATATACATAAGAGTAAAGTCAGAAATTCCTCAAAGGTCATTTATGTAACATCACCAGTATAACAAACTGCTGAACAAGTCACTGTTGAATTTTCAACAATGATCATGTTATATTATGATCCATGTAGGAGTTTTAAAACAACCCCTACTTTAAAGACAAGCAGTCAACCATATTACATTGTTGCAACGTGTTATGGGTTGGTCATACATTCAAATTTTTCCCAATATTTAGCTTGGGTAACATATTAAGCAGACAAAAGTGGGTTATAATTCCCTACTTTGCTCAGCAGTAGTGATGGGTGAATTTATTTGCCAGACGCAAATTCGCTGCAAAGTATTTTGACGCCTGTGACAATTCCGACACTGGCAACAATTTAGATGCTGGAGACTATTAAACGGATGGCTATTCACTTTAATGCGCTTTATATGTTGCGTTTTCAATAATTTTTCAAAATGTTTGCGAATTTCACAGGAAATTCACGAATTTCGTGGTAAAACGGGACAAATTCACCCATCACTACTCAGCAGGTCTAACAACTATCAGCACAATGCCTTTATGTATTATATCAAACTGAAATGTATTTCTCCTCCTAAGATATGATAGGTACAAATCTCTTGACTATGTCAAAAAGCCTTCAAACCATCCCTGTTCTGGTGTTAATATATTCTTGAAAAAGCATGGATGCCAGAGAGTTTGTTGCTGGACACCATAAAAACATTTGCTTTCTTCCTGATTGTGCTTTATCACCCTCCATAAATTCAGAATGGGATCATGTATCATAGTCATTGTAGTAAGTGACAGTAAGGTCTTCACTGCTATGGATTCATTAGAAATGTAGATGAAGAAATTAGATGATGGACACAAATAGAATAAAAAAAAAGCCTATATAACTGAGATTTTTTTTTTCATTGACTGTAATGGATTTTCACCAGGTTAGGGCAGGCAAACAATTTTAGTCATAAAACTTACCAAAAATAAGTGATAAAGAAAAATGGCTTAAAAGAATTACACATAACAAAATCATGATGTTATATCAATGTATTATTCCATTGGGCAAAGTTTATTTATTTTTTTAAACCTAGAATGATCAAAAACACAAACTACAGGAACACATATAAATGTGAACTTATCACCTTCACCAAATCTGTTCCTGAGAAGATGAGTGCCTAAAATGGTAAACCAATGATTTATTTGCCGAAGTATGCCTGAATTAATTGTATTATATCCATGCTAATAAAGAGTTATTTCATTTTTGGCAAAATGTGATTCATTATTGTTTGTTTGTTATATAAATTCTCCATCTATCCAACACGTCAGTCTTTTACAATCATCTGATAATTCCCAGTACATAAAAAGGATACTGATACAGCAGACAGAATAATGTCCCAAATAGGCAATGCATGTCTGCGCTGGTCCATTTACTCCATTAAAAAGTTCCCATGTGGTTTACAGCACTCTGGAGGCATCAGGACTAGTTTAAATGTAAAAGCACTTCAATATAAACGTTCCAGCAATTAATGGTATTCACAGATTAGAACAAAAGTACAGCGAACAAAGTAAAAGTGACCAATTTACTATAATTTTAATACATTTCCGATAAAGTTCAGCTATGCTTATTATTTTAAAAGTGAAGCTTTTTTTATTAAAATGATACCATCTCTATGTATTTGCTTCTTTTTTTTTATTTTCTAGTACCTTAACAAAGATATTTGCTGAATTGAGTTGAGATCTACATTGGGTCAGTATTTAAAAGAATATCATCTTATACATCTTTCTGAACATGTTTCCTGCTTGTCAAAAGTAAGTTTCACAGACAGACACCCCACCATGAAACTACAGCCCAGCCTAGGTGTAATTTTATTAGATAATTGTATTGTCTTGAAAGACTAGACCAGGACTTGCTCAGAGATGGGAACTGATATAATAAATGAAAATGGATTTGGATAATTCAGATATGACTCCAGAAGAAACTAAAAGCTTGTTTAAGGTACACCACAAAGAGCAGACAGGTCGCAGGGAACAATATAACATGAAAACTGTTTGCTTTCTTATTTCATCTTGCTTCCTTGAGCCCTAAATCCACCACCTGCCATATAATGCATTTTAAATAATTATTTTTATCAATATGTTTCTTTGTTTATCTTATTGTTTTTGGGATACATGGTTTAGTAGTGTGCTTCCACATGAACAGTTTGTTCATACATCCAACAACTAAAACTTTATTTTTTTTTCATCATTTGAGAGATAATATAATAGTTTAACTGACTGCACACATCCCCTTCACTTTCCTAGTTTTTCTAGTGGTTTAGATGTCTTATACCAAGGCAAGAGGTTATGTGTTTGAATTTTTCCCTTTCATGTTATATTGAAGTGTTTATTCATTATAATAAAAATGTTTTTTTTTTTTAATCAAGCTAAGGAAGAATCTATGGCCATAAATCTTCCACAGTAGCTAACCAGTTATTTAGCTGTATATCTTTTTTTTTCTATTGGCCTTTATCTAAAAGTGAACATATTTTTAATTTATTTCATTTATTTAATACGAATGCATTCATGCCTGTGGAAGGTAAAATAATTGTACTGTTTTTTTAATATTTAAATTACAGAATTACCATTTAAAATGTGGATATCCCACATCTCAAGTATGCCGGATAATAGGTCCCATACCTGTACAATGTGAATTATCCATGTTTCATAGCCATAGCTAGAGAGATTTTTTTTCCAAGATTGAGCTGAATTATAGAGGCAGATTTATTAACCGGCAAAAATTCACCAGTATCCACTTTGCACCCATTGCAAGATTTTCACCATTCTGCCTAGTGCAAATTCACTAGAGGTCTTGCGCTCAGGTTAATTTAGATATGGCGGGAAATTTAAAGTTGAATGGTCGTCTTTATGTTATATTTTGCCGCAAATACATTGCATTTACACTGTTAATTACACATGTCAAGGGAACCTTTATGAAGACAATAGAGTTGTTATAATGCCCTACACATGAGGCCACTGTATAGTTAATGTTTCATGTGTTAGAAAATGAATGGGGGAAACCGGTTACACCAAAAATATTTTTAGATCTTCTGCAGGTTTTTTTTTTAGGATTTTTTAGGAGTTTTTTGAACTTTGATGCATTTTCTACTCACAGAATATGATGTAAGTGACAGAAGATTGAGGAAAATCAATGCACTCCATTGCACTTCGCCTGGTCTGAGGTGGTGAAGGCAAGTCTGTCAAAAGAGGTAACGTTCTGCAAAATCCGCATTTTATGGAATTTGCCGTGTAACGTCCATTCGCCAGAGCAAAAAGTCGTCTGGCGATAGAGTGCGGATGACCGATAGCGTCTGTCTCTTTCGCTAGTGAATTGGAGCCTGCACCCATTAGTAAATTGGCGATGTCCCCGCTGGGCAATAATGCTAGTGCATTGACGCTAGCATTAGCCACTTTGCCCTTTAGTAAATCTGACCCATAGAGTGTTAGAGGATATGTGTGCCTACATTGTGGAGGTTAGTCAGTATACCTGAATATGTAGTAGGCTCTGCCAACATTAAACCCATTAGGATTTCTTTGCCACCAATAGGGACTCATGTAGCATAGTTAGGATCAAGTACAAGGTACTGTTAATAATTAGTATAACAGAGAAAAAGGATACTTTAAAAAAAATTAAAATGATTCACTTAAAATTGGTTCTTTGGGAGATGCTTGGAAAGTGTTTTGATTTGGCAAAAATAGAGTACTAGGTGCTAGATACAACAACAATACTTTAAAGGGACAGAAACCCCTACATTTTTCTTACTGAGTTGTGCCTAGTACATAGGAAAACATATACTACACATAGCTTTATTGTAGGGCTCTTTGCAGATCACAACAAAACATGGCTGTTTTTTTTTATATTCATCTTTAACCATACTCTTGACCATTGTCCCTTTGATAGGAAGAGGAGATTATTATACTATAGGAGTTATTTAGGGGAGATAAAAATTGATGCAGTACTGTAAAAAGTCCACATGGGAAAAATAAAGACTCTGTTTAAAGCAGAATCTCCCAGAGTCAGCTTTATAGAAGCTCAAGGTAAAATGCAATACCATGTAACTATACATGGTCTATTCAAGTTTTTATTAGAAAACACAAGAAGTTGATTTATTGAACATTTAAAGGGGAATATACAGTGCAAGACAAGAAAATGTGGCTGTCCATCAAACATTGAGATATTTGGCAAACGCAGAAACAGGTAAGAGTTCAGTATTTGGTACTGCTATTTGACAGATCCCTGTGGTATCTAGTAGTTAAAATATGCAAGTCACAAAATTACAATCTACTGACAAGTTTATCAGACTCTAGGCTTTTATTCCAGTTATGTAATCTATATTTTACAGGATCTGAAAAACTGTTTGCATTTGAAAGATGTGAAATAAAGATCTATAAATATTTTTATAACTTCACATAAAAGAGAAAACAAAATCTGATAGATTATTTGTATTTCTGACACAAGAAAGGGCTAAACCTTGAATTATTAGATGAGAACATCAGTTTTTCTTTATTTGAATTTTGAAAATAGTGCAGTGTTTTATTAAAAAAGCATCTAATCAGGCTAAAGCACCTTGATTTCTGCTTGTTTGATGCTTTTTGTACAGCAATATCCAAGCTGACCTTTCAACAGTAAAGTGAATAATTTATTTTTCTAATCATGCTCACTTGATTTTTATGGAAAATTGAAAAAGCCACTTGTGCTGTTTTAATTGTTCTGATTACCATTGGGTAATTTATTTCAAATTGTTACTTGATTAAATAATTGAGCTATGATTTTGAACAGGAAAAAATGCATCTATTATTCTAAATTGATGTGTTCTTTTAAGGATTTTGTTTATTGCTATAAAACCGCTTATTCTGAAAACAAAGCTATATGCAGATTATTCTGGCATATCAAATAAAGAACATTTCAAGGGCAATTATCAACTCACTGAAAAAGTTGCTTCTGCTAAAAGCCGGCTTGCTGATTTTACTGTATTGTTGTTATTTTTATATTAGGTTTTAGCAGAGACGATTATTGCATCAGTTTTATAAATATTTTACATTTTTTAAACAAAATTACATTATTCATGTTCACATTTCCTATTTAAATATGCATAGATTAGTCTCTGTTGGAATATTAAAAAAACAATTAAATTGGGTGGGTAAAACATGTATCTAAGACTTAGAAGGCAGGAAAAACAAGAGCAATCTTTAGTAACTAACATAAATCTAATGTGATGTGCAATACAAACAATTAGAAAACAGAAAATGAAATGATTTCCCAGGGCTGTTAGACCTATTGAATTGGCATACTCTGTGGTGTAGTAAAAGGTATGACAAATCTTCTTTCTCTGTTCACCGCAATGCTAAATCAATATCCCAAAATATGACATGAAAGAGTATGTGGTGGGATTCAGTTCAGTATGATCAGTTTTTTTTATATGTAGATATTTGCCACTATACCTTCTAATTATCCCATAAGCTCAATAATTACAAAAGCTAAGTCATTACATTTTTTTTGTTGTTGTTAATTATGTCCCTTTTGCTAAAGTGTTGCCTAATGCAAGGGGCCAACCTTGCCTCATGGAGAAAAGACCTCAATGTCCCATTTTCAGCTGGTCAATATTTCTTTAAACATCAAAAACCTTCTGCAACTTATACATAAATGGATTATTTATCTATGCAAGTGTGGTGTGCAAAGTGCAACTTTAACAAAAAAACATGTCTTTCCACTCTTTAAACACAATATTACAGCATGATAAGAGCAAGGGCAAATTCCCATTCTGCACCTTCTAATACCTCCTAATGCCTAAAATGAAGCACACCATACACCAATTTAATTTCGAATGGAAATAAATTTCTTGGTCACAGCTTTATTGAACATACATAGATAAAACAGTGTATTTAACAATTGAACATTACATGACAATAAAAATGACATGCACATATTAAAACATCAAAACATTTTAACTGTTCTGTCCCTGAGTCCCTGGCAAGGTAACCCAGAAAAATGCACATTCTAATGTACCGGCCACCATCCACCATATTCTCCCAACATGGTGGGTACGCAAGTCAATTTTGTGCCAAAAACCCATTAACCAAAAACTACCTCCCAGAGACCCCCTTGCTCTTAGAGAGGACTTTACCAACAACTCCCATGACATTACCATCCTGATTAACATCAGTTTATTCCTCAATACCCCCTTACTTGCCAGGGACCCACCAAACTATACAGACTTGATCCCCCTCAAGTCCGCATACTCCGCCACACCTCCAGTGCAATTTCCAACCAAACCAAAGGCTAAAGAAAATGCCACCTGAAAAAGCTTGATCTTATATCCTGATCTTCCCACCACCCCCAGTTGCCCGAACAAACCCCCGAGCAATCTGAACGTGACCGGCTTTCTCTTGTCCCCTTGCACTCTTCTCCTTCGCAGGCCCTTAATTGCCTGCCGCACAATAAAGCACTTCGTAACACCCACCCAACCTCTCAACTTAAATAAAAATGATAAGGCAGCTAAAACCTTACTGATTTTCGTAAAAGAGCAATCCTCCCCCAAATTGGCCAAAAACCATAACAATAAATCCAATTTTACCCCATCCTCCAATGGACCAGATACATACCTTTCCAAATCCACCCATTGGTTACAAACCCCATTATAATAATCCCAAGTAGCAGGCGCTAAAGAGTTCTTCACCCAACTAGCCAATCACCAAATGGAATTTTCCACAGATCCTCCAAAAACAGCAAGGGGTTCTGCTATGCCCCCGGTACCAGTTGCCAAAAGCGATCCATCTGAAAACGAGAGAGGGCATTGGCAATCTCATTACTTTCACCTGGCACATGACAAGCCCTGAACCATATGTTAAATCCCAAGCATTTCAAGACCAAGTAACGCAATAGGTTAATTACTGGTACTGAATTAGCCGTGATATTGTTAATTGCCATGACTACCGCCATGTTATCCGAGAAAAAATTTACTTTTTTGTTCTCCAACTCCTCCCCCCAGGTTTCAACTGCCACCACAATTGGGAATAATTCTAGGCAAGCCAAATTTTTGGTTAAACCTGCCTTAACTCAATCTTGAGGCCATTGCCCCACACACCAAAAACCTTGGAAAAAGGCTCCAAAACCGATTGCACCAGAAGCATCGGTGTAAAGCTCAAGCTCCCTACTGGACCTTGACTCCTCAAGCCAAAGAGAGCAACCATTGAACTCAGCCACAAATTTCTGCCACACCCGTAAATCTGCCTTATGGTCCCTGTTTAGCCATATAAAGTGATGCGGCTGCTTAATTCCCGCCGTTGCAAGGACCAACCTACGATTAAACACTCTGCCCATGGGAATGATCCTGCAGGCAAAGTTTAACTTTCCTAGCAAATATTGCAGCTGTCTCAAAGTCACCTTCTTGGCATGTAACATGTACCCCAACAAATTAAAAAGATCATCCACCTTTTCCTTTGGTAGCCTACACTGCATGGCCTGAGAATCGATTTCAATTCCTAGAAATTTTAATATGTTTGCTGGACCCTCCATTTTCTCCGCAGCCACCGGTACCCTGAACTGAGCAAAAACCGAATAATAACCTGGAGAGTAACTAAACACTCCCTCAAATGGGCTTTCCCCAATCAAAAAAAAATAATCTAAATAATGTATGATGGAATTGGATCCTGCTTCCTCTCTAACCACCCACTAGTGCTAAAAGCTTCAAAATGAGCACATGAAATGGAACATCCCATAGGAAGACATTTATCAATGTAAATCCTATCCTCAAATTTACAACCCAAAAGATGCAAGCAGTCAGAATGCACTGGCAACAATCGAAAAGCAGACTCAATGTCCACTTTGGCCATCAGTGCCCCTGCGCCGTATTTCTAAACCAGTTTAATCGCATCATCAAACGATGCATAGCACACGCTCGACAACTCAGGTGCAATACCATCGTTTACCGACGAACCCTTAGGTTAGGAAAGGTGGTGTATGAGCCAAAACTTGCCAGCCTCCTTCTTTGGTACAACCCCCAACGGTGACAACCTCAAGTTAGTTAGGGGCGAAACTACAAACAGGCCAGCCATCCTACCCAACTGAACCTCCTTAACCAATTTCTCCCTCATCACCTCTGGATATTCTGACGCTGACTTAAGGTTTTTACAACCCCCCCAACTCACCAACCTGAAAAGGTATCCTGAAACCATACAAAAAACCCTCCTCAATTAACAATGCCTTATCCCTGCTGGGATATCTCGCCAACCATGGACCCAGCTCATTTACTCTGATTGGGCTCATCCCTTTTTCCACCATTATCCCCTTGTTTGAACCCACCTTGACGTTGTCTTTTAAAACACCTGGCTGCTGGATGGTTTGAACCCCCGCAAACTGAACATTCATGCCGAAATTTACACCCATTTCCCCATTTGCACTGGCCTTCATTAAACTGTCAACACACACCTTTTTTGAGGGGGGCTGTTGTGTTGGTGGCACCCTGGCCGCCGACGCCTGTAAGAAAAGGCTGATGGCCCACATTCCCTGTATTGGTGCCGGGTTGCGCCTTCTGTGCTGCCATAACCCTTAACCATACACCAATATCCTTGTGATCTCATTGCAAACTTGGCCTGACTGACATCCACTGCCGAAATTGCTCATCGTACTTCAGCCATGCCGTACCACCATAAACCCTATAAGCCTACCAAATGGAATCCAAATAACAAAAAAGACCCGAACAGTGCTCAGGGTGTTTTTCACCTATGACACTCGCCATGATTGAAAAAGCCTGCAGCCAATTCCCAAATGTACGTGGAATAAGCCTATAACGTCTCCTGTCCTCATCCTCTTCTTTTCTATGTTCCTTTCCCCTTTTCCACTTCTCAATATTAAAACGTTCCAACGGTAACAATGTGAATATATCAATATTCTCCCTCTTCCAAATCTTTTCTCTCACTTCGGTTTTTAAATGAGCACCAAGAGGGCCCTCGAAGCAAATATAAGTATGCCCTTTTGCCGCATCCGAAACTGACAATGCTTTTGGTACTCCCTCCTTTTTCTTCTCCTCCTCTTTATTACCAGCCCCCCCACCTTCTGTCATGACTCCGTCATTACTTGTACCCTGCTCCACTGCACTTAACATGGTATCCGCTTGCACACCAGTAACCGCTACCGATTCAGCCAGCGCGCTGACACTCTGCACCCCTGCTGATGACTCCCCTTGCGGACCGGGAACCCACACTACCACTGGACTCGAACTCCGACCTGCTCCCCCTTCCCATTTTGCTCAACAAGTCTTTTAAGCCCGCCATAAAACATGCAAAATTACCCCCACCACCCCCAACAACACTACCCGCACTAATAACACACTCACCCGCAACATGGCTTGGGACTGACTCCCCTGACATTCCAGGTGTTGCTGTCCCGCCATAGCTGTTTTGTTCTGTAGTTGCTGCTGCCTGAATAGTAGTGGCGTTGCCGTCGCGGCCCTGAGTCAAGCCAGTCCCTTGATTGTCATCGCTGCTGTGCCCCCTCAGCCTGCTGCTGTCCTTTGTCATCTGTGAGGGGAGAAGAACAGAAGACACTCTCCTTGCCCACCCCCCACTGAGCATAGGTGCCGTTAAGTTCAGTCCCCCAGTGTCACAACAGTCAACAGACCCACTGGACGCAACACCTTCCTCTCTGGCCCCCACTTCAAAAGTGCTCCTGTTGCTCTCATTTTGCACAATCACAGTCCCACTTCCCCCAGGGCCGTCTCCACCAGGCCCCTCGAACCTCTCTCTTGACCTCGCCACCTGTTCTGTCCCTCCACATGCAATCTCACTCCTACCAGCACCATCTTGTATAACTGGCCTCAGTCTGGGTCCTGCCTCACGTCTGCCTGCCTGACTGCTCCTCTCTGCCCGCTGCTTGCCTTTGCCTCTCACCGGCTGCACACCACTTGCTTCCGCCATCTCTCTTACTGCTGGCTGCTGCGCTGACGGACTCTTCCTGCGACTCCTAATACTCGGACTGCCATCTTCTGAGGTGCTCAAACGCTCTGGTGGCCACGCTCTCCGCATCTTCAATGGTGCTGCCTTTGAAGAAAAAGGAATTGCCGCCAATTGCTCCCATTCATCCCCTCTTTCTCCAGCCTGGCTCGCTATCCGCTGTAACAGCTCTGCTACTGACGCCATGCTTCCACTCCTGTAACTTACCACGAAATGGCTGACGAGCCTAACACTAACGGTCCCAAATTACTTAATTGGCTCCGCCCCCCACATACCTGTCACTGTTGAACCCCCCTTAAAGCTACAGCCTGCGTTGCCCTTCTCTTTTTATGCGCATTAACGCTGCACAAGGGAGCTCTGTGCTTCCTTTCTCATGGCCAGGCAATGCATTGCATTTGTTGCAATGGCATCCATTAAAGCAAATTAAACACATATGAATGATGTTCCATTTGTTAATCGGACACTTGTTGATTCTAAAATGTTCATAGTGGGGAAGGGGTTAATTATAGTCACCATTAATACATTATTAGTGTGTGTTCTTTGGACACAAGTCTGTTTCACCTATTGCTGAAACCTACTATAGGGAATTCCCACCACATTCAGCTAGACGTAGCTCCAGGGTTCCCTTGCATCAATAGGTGCACATGCACTTCTTTATCATAATGAACAAAGGAGCATGCTTGGACACACATACCTTGAATGAATAGTGGCAAAGCACACAGCCTTGTTTCTATCTGATTTCAGATGAATTTGCACTAGTTTTTAAATGTGCCCTACAGTAGGAATGACTTCTATTGGAATGCTGTGATTCCACAGCTATTGCACAATTGCTGTTGGTAATGTATTTTTTTTTCCTAATTTACAATAGACTTTCTTATATTTTTAGTGAGAAAGTAAGAGGTAGAGAAAGAGCAACTCTCAAGTACTGTACATAAACTGCACACATCTGTGCAGAAAATAATTCTTAATGTTTCAGATACCATACTGTGTCATTACTTTGTTCCATAGAGCAGTGGTCCCTAACCTTTTTTTTGGGAAGGGGTCGGGGGGGGTCAGGAGGGGTCGGGAGGGGTCGGCGTCCAATTCTGGAGTGCCGGCGTCCAATACGGCACACCATGTTAATTTCCCCTAGGATTGATGGCCCAGTTCAAGCCCGGCCGGTACTGGGCTGCCGCCTGGCAGTTGGGGACTCCTGCCATAGAGGTTGAGACAGCTTTTTACACAATTGTGATAGAGAAAATGCACAGACTATTTCTACAAGTTAGAATTTTTATGTAGATTTATTTTTTAAATACATTGGACATAGGGATTAATGTATTTCAAGCATCATTTACCATTTTTCTAAAAAATTTAAATGTTGTGTATAGCATTCTTGTGATCCTTTACTATCATGATTTGTACAAGCTGTAAAGTAATAAATCATCTTAGCGTGGAGATCCTAGAAATGCTCAAAAAAAAGATGGCTGCTGTGTAGCTATGAAGATAATCAATCAAGCAGAATTTGGCCTATAGGACACACCAGCAAGTTTCAAGAGCACTTGAAAAAGGGGTTGCCCTAACGTTTGCAGAGATAATGAATAAAACTAAACATTGATTGCACGTTGCAGTGTCATGTACATATTGTACAAGTGTCAGAGTTACCAAATAGAGTACCACCTACATACAAATCCTACATCTGCTCCACACATGAATTAAGGTTCTGAATCAATTCATATAAACAATGATGTGATGTTTTGGAAGTTGAAATTATGAAATGACCATAACTAAGTGGACTGCTTTCCTTCCTTACAACTTTACCTGAATGTTTTTAAAGTTATACAATAGGCACTTCCAAGACTGTATTGGGATTAGCTAATCTAGCCCATTTCACTTCGAAAAATAGTGAACATTCATGAAACACATATAGTCAATTGGTGTTTTTGTTTTTTCAAGGCAAAAACCATACTGTAACAAAAGTACCTGCCTCACTTGCGGGGACACCCACCACCTGCTCTCTCTGCCGGCTTCTGTCTTCTGCTGCTTCCGGGTTGCGAGGCTCTTGGATGTACATGGCTTTACCCAGAGTACCGTGTGACGTAATTGTATAGGGGCGCAAAATTCTTAAATATTTAAAGGGGCCTTGGGCTAGTATTTACTTTCTAATGTAAAGGTTCTTTCTAGTGCCTGGGTGCTCTCAGTATTGATTCTTGATTCTGATTCATGTGTTTTGAACCTTGCCTATGCTAAATTCTGCCAGCTTGCTGCCTGTACTGACTCCTGCCTGTTTCCTGACCACTCTTCTGTTTCCAGATTTTGGCACTACGTTGATTGTTCCTGTTCCTGTGACCCCGACCTTGCTACTGCTACCTGCCTTGGCATTGTGTTACCCATCTGGTTTGACCCTGCCTGTTCCTTTCTAAGCTACTGCTTCCCCATCCTATCAGTACATCCTATCGCCCATAACTCTCTCCCTGGTTCTCCTGTATTAAGACCTGGCAAGATCCGAGTAGCGGAGGGCTCCACCCAAAGCCAAACGTGGCAGCTGAAGGCAGAATAACGGGCTTAGACTGGAACATTGGAGTTAGTTCTGGGTTAAGGATACCCAATGTTACACATACCTGATGAAAAATGTAGCTCATTACTACTGCTAAAGTGCCAAAATTTACTTATTTGATATTTTATAAATTAGACTTTAGGACAATTTTCAACAATTACATTTCAGGCAATAACAACTCATTTATTTTGATTATAGTGTCTTTTTTACACACACACACACACACACTTGAAAATATTGGCAAGTATCAGTGATTAATTATATCAGAATATTTAATAGCTGTTGAACATTTTATAGCCCACAATTTGAAAACTTTTAGTCTGATACTTTTTTATTTTCTAAGCTATAACTGAAATGATTAAGGCTATGTATCAGTCTTGAAACAGACACATCTTTGCATATTGATCTATCTTTTGAAATATTAATGTCATTACTCTTGTTTTGCCCCTTAGCAACTTTAAACAACTCAAAATCAGGCAGTTTCTTTAGCTGAATTTTGTTGATAGAAAATTGCATGTGTATAATTTGTTACCTTTTTATCTTAACAGATTTCAGTAGAAAATAGTCTGTCTTACACAGTTTTACCACGAAATGCAAAATGGGAACTATTTGCATTTCAAGTACACTTGTTGAAATGCCATTAAAACATATTTTTAAAACCAACAAAGCCAGTAATAGGAAAAAATGTGTTGATTACATGAATACATTATATTGAATGAATAAAAGTAGATTCATTTCATAGAAATGTTTAAAAAAAATTGCAAACGGAAATAATTTGCACTATTATGAACCCATATTCTGCCGCACTTGATATCTTTACTACTACTTTGGACCATATTTTGGACTGTATTACATTGTTTTGTGTAACCTGTAAATAAAACCAAACAAAAATAACATTTAAAAAAATCAATATACATCATAAAGATTTTTGTCAATCATTCACTAGATAAAAAAGGTTTATTTGTGATAGACAACAAAACAGAAATGTATTTCCAGCTTTGAAGACACAGAACAGCAAGTAAGCAAATCAAAAGAGCATAAGTGCAAAATTTGTGCGAGTATTAGTATTTTAAGATTTTAGTTGTAAGTAATTAAGTCAGCAAAAATTATTCTCATCTGCCAAATAAACAATATAATAATTATGACCCAGAAACATTTTTAATCTCTCTTGGGATATTTAGTAGCTATTTTGTTTTCTGGATTTCTGGCTTTTGATTGCATGTTGTCTTGTTAGTTATATCATTGTTGTCACCTTGCTGGATTTGCATTTTCTCTGATATTCAACAAAAGATGAAATGTAAGTCATTATAAAAACAGATACTTTCTGCATAAACAGATATTGTTTGACATTCAATAAAATGTAACTAATAGTAGTGACTTTTAGTGGAAGGTTCCTATGTGATAAAAGAGATTATAGATAGTGGGTCAAGAGACCAATAAACAGATACTACAGATAGACAGGCAGGCAGGTGGACCCTGATAATGTAGATATTTGAGTATTTTTTTCTGGTATATTAATTATGATGTAGATTAAAATTTTGTAAAACATTAACCAGTTCAGTTAATTTAGTTGACTTCATGATCACTTGTTAGAATCTCTGAGTTTTATTAACAATTGTTACTTTGCAACAGCATGCAACATTATGTCATGGCAAAACACGTCATGTGTTTGCTCTGCACAGACTGACAGACAGGCTGACACCCATGTAGACTTGAGCCTAGGGTTATTATTCCCAGAAAGTTGTCAAAGTACTCTCTGTTATTGTTTGACAAAAATCTTCTTAAAAATTCTTCATTTAACTAAAGCATACATCTCTTACTGACTGTACAGTGTACTTAGAATAAGTACAAAATACACTGATAGATGAATGTTCAGTACTGAACAAAGAAAATAATTTGATTCTCATGGAGGTGCATGACAAGCTTTTAAGTAGATTGAAGAATGTTAATAAAAAATATAATCCTTGTTACAAATATAGTTTGAAGAGGCCTCTGAACACTTGAACCTATTGTAACACACTGGGGCAAATTCACTAACCTCCAAAAATTCGCAAGCGAAACAGTTTGCCAGGCGTAGATTCACCAGGACAACGCTAATTCACTAGAATCCAAAGTTGCATCCACGGCGCAAAACGCTGGCAAAGTTTCACTAGTGTTACTGCGTGAAACGAAGTTGCGCTAGTGTTGGCAGGAAGTTAAAGTTCAATGGACGTTTATGTTGCAGCAAATACTTTACACTACACAAGCCCGGGAAACCTTAATAAAAATAAATAAATTAAAGTTGTAATATTGCCCTACACATGAGCCCAGTGTATAGTTTAGGTGCCATAAGTTAGGAAATGTAGGGGGGAAGCCGGTTACCCCCCAAAAAAATTTACGCTCTTTTTCAGCCTATCGCCCTGAAAAAGGAAAAGATGCTAGCGTTTTTTGGGACTTTGGGAACATTTTTCAACAATTTTTTTAGGAACTCCTATCTACTGGCGAAAGGCAAGTCTGGCACAAGAGGTAACATTCAGTAAAATCCACATCTTAGTGAATTTGCATAGTTATGTCAATTCGCCCGAGCGCAAATTCGCCAGGCGTTAGGGAGTGAAGTACCGCTAGAGTCTATCTCCTTCGCTAGTGTAACTTTAGCTGGTGTTACAGTTAGTAAATTGGCAAAGTACCGAAATTACATCACACTGGTGAATTTTCGTCCGCTTTAGTTATTTAGCCCTTTAGTAAATTTGCCCCAAAACCTCTATTTCTATAGAGTTGACATACACGACACGGACTGAATGCTAAACACTAGTCACACATCTGACTTTCTGGCTAGAGCAGGAATAATATCCTTATAAAGTCCTGGTCACTTTTTTATAAACTATTAAAAAAATATATATTAAACATAACATAAATCTTCCATTGTATTGCTGTACCACCCAAATGCTCTTAGGGGCAAATTCACTAAGCGACGAACGCTAGCGTTAATTCGCTAGCGTTAATTCGCTAGCGTTTGGCATTTTCGTTACTGCGCAAATTCACTAACGAACGCTGCCGTAGTTTCGCTAATGTTACTTCGCACCCTTACGCCTGGCGAATTTTCGCTAGCGACGTAACTACGCAAATTCACTAACTTGCGCAGTGTACTGAACGCTACCTTTTACGGTAGACTTCCTTTGCCACCTCAGACCTGGCGAAGCGCAATAGAGTAGATAGGGATTGTTTGAAAAAAAGTCAAAATTTTTTCTAAGTCCCAAAAAACGCTGGCGTCTTTTCTACATTATGGGTGATAGGCTGAAAAAGATCGAAAATTCTTTTGGGGCTCCCCTCCTTCCCCCCTACATTTCCTCGCTCATGGCAACTTACCTAGACAGTGGGCACATGTGTAGGGCAAAATAAAATTTTTATTTGCTGATTTGAAGGTTTTCTAGGCATTTGTAGTGCTGATACGTATTCCTCCATTGAAATTTGAATTTCGCGCCGTATGCAAATTAGCCTTTGCTAGCGTAACTTCGCTTTACATAGCGAATCAACGCTAGCGCAACTTCGCTACCCCTGAGCGCAACTTCGGATTTTAGTGAATTTGCGGAGTGCTGGCGAAACTACGCCTGGCGAAGTGCGGCGAAGTTGCGCCTGGCGAAACTACGAATCTTAGTGAATTTGCCCCTAAGTCTAAGCCACAATAGGGAGGGCCACACAAAATGGTACGCAACATATTATCAGAGTTAATGTACTTGGAATTGTTGCTTAGCATCATAATCAGGGGCATTCACAGAAATGTTTTGGGGAGGGGGCAAATACTTATTTTGAATAATAATCACAAAATAAGTTCCATAAAGAAAAATGTTAAATCATTCTGTAACTGCCATTTCTACCTTTCATTCTTTCACCTATCTCCCTTCCCTTCTACCACTTTTTTCCCCCTAGCCCCTCCCATGCTCACACTCATAATTGCACAGAAGAGACAGAAATAACACCCAGTTCCAGTGTTGGACTGGGACAACAAGGGCCCACCAGATAACAATTATAGTAGGCACTGTTTAAATTTTTTTTTCATTGTAGTCTGGAAAAAACAATTTATACAGAGGTATCAAAGCTTTCAGTTTGGCAGCTTTCACAAATTTAGATTAAGGATTAATGATATGTGGGAAGCTAATGCACAACTTCTTGCTCTCCTAGTTCCTAGTTTACCATGCCATTCTAAACAATTAGGCATCCTTAGTGTTATGATTGGTATGCTGAACCCAAAAAAAACCAGCATCCATTAATACACACACTCACAACAAACTCTCCATTCACTCACATAAACTATATGTACCAATATCTATAGCCTATGATATTATGCTTGTCCAAGAAAACAACCAAGCCTAAAGCATTAACAGAATCAGCCATTACAACATCATCCAGCAGGGCATTCAATGGCCTCACTGCCTTTACTATGAAGAACCACCTACGCTGCTTCATATGAAAGTTCTGTTCCTCTAATCTAAACAGATGCCCTCTAGTGCTATTTCGCTATAATGTCCTCTAATGTATGTGTATTTTTCCAGAGAAACCAACCTTGACAGTCTACCCTCATAATTGAAACCTTCTATGCCCTTATCCAGTTTAGTTACACGTATCTGCACTCTCTCCAGCTCATTTATATCCCTCTTAAGGACTGGAGCCTAAAACTGCAATGTATACTTCAGGTGAAGCCTTACCAGGGATCTCTAAAGAGGCAAAATTATGTTTTCCATTGAGTTAATGTCCTTTTTTTATGCAAGACAGTACTTAACTTGCTATTTACAAAAATACCCAGATATTTTTCAATAAAGGAATATTAGGAATATATAGGAAAATATTAAATTAAAGATATTGGGATACAACTTGCACTATATTATTTCTAACCTTGTATTTTCCTGTTTGCTACCCAGTTTTCCAATTTAGTCAAATCACTCTTCAAAGTGGCAGCATCCTTCAAGGAATCTATATTTCTGCAAAATTTTGAATCATCAGTAAAAATAGAAACAGTACTTTCAATGTCCACCTCCAGGTCATTAATAAACAAGTTGAAAAGAAAAGTACCATGTACAGACCCATAGGCAGAGGGTTCATTTTTTGTTTGGGAAGGCTAAAGTTGACCATTCTCTAGCAGACTAAGGGCTCTTACACATGGGTGATTTTTGCTGTGCTTCCCTGCGTTGCGCTTTCTTACGTTCAGTCACAGGGGAGCGCAGGAGTAGACGCACTGAATTATTGTCAATGGAGCTGTACTCACACAGACTCATGTAAGGACCAAACGCAGGTGAAATCCCATCTGCGTATGACGCTTACATGCGTCTGTGTGAGTACAGCCCCCTTCACGATAATTGAGTGCATCTACTCCTGTGCTCCCCTGTGGCTGAATGGAAGAAAGCAGAACACAGGGGAGTGCAGCAAAAAACGCTTGTATGTAAGAGCCCTTAATTCTAATGCCAGATACTGTATAGTATTAGATGCTGCTAAAAAAAAAATTAACCCTCGCAACTACCTTGTGCACCTCCCACTGATTTCAAAGGGAACCGTGCAGAAGAGCAGGTGGAGATGCTTTTCCATCCCAAAATGCGCAGGATGAATTTACAGATGCCCCCCTTAATTCTGCTCATCCATAATAAAGGGGTAATGTTTTTTGTTAGGTGACCTATTTTAAAAGTAAAGGGCTTTTTTATAACAGTTTATAAATTGAAAATGTACTGTAGACTAAAAATTGGTTGGTTTATTTTCATGGGTTCTGATGGAAGATTGAAGCATGTTGTCTTAGGTAGGTTAGCAAGTTTCACCTTTAAACTAAATTTTATTATGATGTATAGAGTGATAATCTGAGACATTGCATTGGTTTTCTTTTTTTATTATTTGTGTTTTTTGAGTTATTTAGTTTTTTATTCAGCAGCTCTCCAGTTTGCAATTTCAGCAAACTGGTTGCTAGGGTCCAAATTACCACAGCAACCATGCACTTATTTGAATAAGAGACTGGATTATGAATAAGAGAGGATCTGAATAAAAATATGAGTAATAAAAAGTGGAAATAATAATAAATTTGTAGCATTACAGACCATCTGTTTATCAGACGGGTTCCATCTGAAAGCTGGAAATAATCTGTTAATGCTTTTCAAAGTGGCTTGGGTGATTTCTTGTACAGACATAATATCCAAGGCTATTGTGATACTAAACCCTATAGTTAGTATAGATTAGGTTAAATATAGTTTATGTGAGTATGTGGAGGGATCAGTGTGTACGTATGGATGCTGGGTTTCATTTGGAGGGGTTAAACTTCATGGACTTTTTTCAACCCAATTTAACTATGTAACTATATGTAGAAGGCAGCAAATAATTAAATAAATATACGATAGAAAAAATGAAGTCCAATTGAAAAGTTCTTTAGAATTAGCTATGAATTACCCCTTTAAATGAGTTTTAGTTACTTTTATACTGTGGAGGCAGAAGGCACTGAAACCACAGGCAGTCTCCCTACGTTTGTGAATGTAAAATGCACACATATAGTTGGAGTGATGTAGCACTGGTAGGCAAGATGACTGATAGAAGGAGAGAGAGAAATGTCAGGGCATGAAAAGCTTTGAGAAATGTCAGGGCATGAAAAACTTTATCCTGCCATGTAGCACTGGTAGGCTGGCAAGAATTATATTGGATATTCCTCTTTACTTTTAGTGTGATCTTTTAGGTACCAACCACATTTAGCCATGCTGGAAAGTTAATTTGTTTTATGAATTAGAATTAGAACTTTACATAAGTCCCATATACATGTATTTAATTCAATTGTTATCAATTGTCATAGAACTGAATATTTCACAATATCTGAAGTTAGAACTTGCAAAACAGTGATATCATTGACAACCCTCCCAGACACAGAATTTATGACAAAATGTCAAATATAATATATAGCTCAGTGAAGCAAATTAAGATAAATGTTGTTCACTTGTATTATCTTTATACCACAGTGCATCTGACAGCCTGTTGTCTCTTTTATTATGATAAAAAATTGCACCCATTCTACAGCTGCATAAGAAAGGCTTCACCGTAGCTCCATGACTTTCATTTTTTCTGTGTCCTTATTTTTCTTTTTCGTATAATTTATATTTCTGTAGCCTTTAGTGCAAAGGACTGCATCATTCTGGAAAGTATAATTATCTAGTCATTGCAAATTGATAAACTCGTGAACTTGTGCAGCTTGAGTGACCAGTGTATGCAATTTCATCAATTCTGGATGTCATTTCAGAGGGAGTTGAATCAGCGACCATGAAGTAGGCACGGTTGACCCAAGTCATTCTGTTGCCTAATTTGGAGCTGCCCAGCTGTCACCAGTTCAAGATGCTTGAATCAGCTGCGATTCTATTTGTAGGCTCATTTTTGTCAAACACAGACATCCATATTATGTTGAGTCAGTTCTAAACAGCAATTAAAAAAAACAATATAATATAGAAGCAATATATCAGCAAATTGGCCACCAAGTGATCAACATAAATATGTTTAAATTAATTTGATTTCTCCTTTTCTTTAACCAGATTCCTTTCTTACTTTTTCTGAAGGTAGCATAACTCCCCTAACAGGGCTTGTACTCAAGCTTTAACTGAGGGTCAGTTATTGCCATTAATTCAGAAATTAGCTTTTGAAGTTAAATAGAAGAGCATGCAACAACATAACACAGCAATTCATTAATACTGAGGGCACTAATGTGCTCACCTTCAGGTAATGCATCCTCTGGCAACCCATGTAAGATTTATCATTTGTTGTTTTTAGTATGATGGAGTCATGCAGTGTAAAACGTGGCAGTAAAGAATTCTTGCAGAGCAGTATATTTAATGGAAAAGGCAGGATTATGGAAAAGAGAAGCCTTAGCAGAAATATGTCCAATATGGTAGGCACCATATTGAAGACTGCCCAGTGCACACCTTGGTGATACGGTCATTCAGGGGGGAGGCACTCCCAAATGTTTTATAGAAAGCAGAGAATGTCCAGTACACAAGGTTATTGCAAGGTTATTGCAATGGGGACTAGACCCTTGACTTTATTATGCCAAAAGAATACACAATACATAGCATGGTAAGCACCACCAGTAAATGCTTTATCTGCAATACTGTTGCAGAACTACTTTGTCATCTCTTTCCAAGTTTTTCTCTTCAGATAAAAGTAGAGACAAATTTTTGTCTGAACTAGGGGAACTTTCAAAAGTGAGCAAAATGCTGGAGGGCAGCGCTGTTTTTCCTGTGGCTGTTGAATTTAAATTTAAATTTAAAAATGATATCCCTTTTTCTCTGTAATAATAAGACAGTAGCTTGTGCTTGCTCCCAACTTAGACATACTTAGTCCTTACTGGAAGCAAAACCAGCCTGTTTGTTTTTTTATGTTAACATGATATTCTAGTATACTTAAGGAATAAAGTTAACAGATCCGTTAACCAGAAAACCCCAGGTCACGAGCATTCTGGATAACAGGTCCCATACCTATAATATAATCATTTATCATGAATATAATCATTTTAACACTTCATAATATAATGAATCATTAATATAATTATGTTAACACCTCATAAAATAATTAGTTTACCACCTAGTGACCCAACTTAAAAATTAAAACCATCTGGAATATGATTTGGGATTCTTAGCACTGCATCTATGACTTAAATGTGTTAGTGGGATGGAAATGTATAGAGTGTTCTTGCAACCTGATTTACTGGGCTGTAGGAGTAAAATATGCTAGTGGATGCTATGTATTATTGTACCTAGTCATAGAAAATAGCAATTGTGGTTTCTATGTACTGTGAGTCAAGAAAATGTATTTATGATGTATTTTACAAGTCATATAAACACCAATAATTTTCTAATTTTAGTAAATTTCTGTCTGCAAAGGAAAACAGAATTCTAATTCTACTTATATGGTGGTAGCACTATGTAACAACAGAATCCCTATAATAAAGCTGTACAGCAACAGCACTGTATATACTAATACTATTGCAATTGACCTCGTTCTCTATAGATAGTATTATTCTAATTTTTCAAATCTGACAGTAATACATTCTGGCACTTATTTGTTGGAGGACTGATGAATTCAATGAGATATTTTCTTCTATTCCATCACAACACCATCCTTTAATTTTTTTTAAAAAAAAATTGAATCAGTTCCAGCATAAGCAGCCCCTAGTATAAAAAGGTCCTACAACATTATATATACCATTCATATAAATGTTGGCCCCTGTGGATCTTTTAAGTCCATTTTACATTTAGGTAAGGTTTTTCAGCTGACAATTAATATGCATATGCTTCAGTATCTTAGGAGTATGGGGGTCCTAGAGGATATCATATATCCTGATGAAGGGAGGTTGTACCCTTCGAAACGTTGACATTGGTGGTTTGAACAAATAAAAAGAAGGGGCACTTTCCCCACTGCAGAAAACTTTGTGTTTGCGGATCCGTGATTAAATAGTCCCAGAGGAAACCCACTCAAGAAATCAGACAATTTACTTGTAGCTAGTATCATGGATGAAGACAAACCTAAAACCCATTTCTCCCTCCCGTTTACTTTGCTTAACCTTCTATACAGAGAAATTGTATAGTAATGCTATGTGAAAGGCACATACGTAACTCTCAGCGGATTTGTTCAAACACCTTCACCTGTGCAGTCGTGCTCACTCTCCAGTCAGGCCACACCAGAAAGCCCAAAGGCAAATTCAATAAACAAGGGTATGGATGGAGCACATCAAACGCAGTCTCTGCCGCAAAACATTCTTTATTGCATCACAACCAACAACGTCCATCCATACCCTTGTTTATTAAAGGCACATACGTGTCAGGGGCCTATCGGCTCCAAGCGGAAAAGTCTGGACCCAGGAGGAAGCTTTATGGCAAGTCCAATTTTGTGGTAACCAATAGGAATCCGGAGTAGTCGTAGTCAGAATCCAGGCAGTAGTTCAAAAGGCAGGCACAATAAAAGCAAAAATCATGGTTCAGGCAAGGTCAAAATCTGATGTCGACACGACGGCGCAGGAACCCATGTGACGACCATGGGAACCACCATCTTGGATGAGGATTTGCCATGGACGTGAGTGCCGCAATATGCTCCTGACAATACGGGAGCTATTTGTGCATTGATAGCTGTTTAAATCTTCCACATAGCAGCACCCAGGGTCTAGAAGGAGTGCAGAAGGAAGTTGCAGTGTTGTTGACTGTTTAAGGTTGACCTGCATACCACCAGTGAAACAGCTCTGGTTTATGTAGCAACAAATTTGCTATTTATAACATGATTGTCTGTATAAAAACTAGAAACCAGAAAAGGGGTGCTAAAAAGTTAAGTCCCTAGTAGCGTTGCCAATTAACATAGCATAAAACCAGTTCTTCCTGTGCACCAAATATTCTAAAGTTGGATTCAAAGGACCTATGTGTGCCAGTCTGGGGGTGTGGCCGTGATTTCGGGAGTGGGTCATTCATTTTACAGTCCTTCATCTGTATGGGAATCTCTGATTATTATTATTATTAGTAGTAGTAGTAGAAGTAGTAGTAGTAGTAGTAGTAGTAGTAGTAGTAGTAGTAGTAGTAGTAGTAGTATTGATTCGTAGATAACAAATGTGTTTCTCGTGAACTCCATACCCCATTTGTACATGTTTTGTTATAGCCTTATTTGGTATGAAGTTATTGTAAAGTACACTAAACTTGCTGGCTCCAAATGAATACATGATTATAAGATTTTTTGAACAAAATGTCCTACTTAAGAAATTATGTTATTTTTTACAGTGAGCAAACCCAAGGAACAGATTTGGAAACAGTTCCTGGGCTACAATGACCTAAATAAGGGTTATAGAGATCTTTCAAACTATGAATATGATTTCTTAAAAAACGATTATTCACAACCAATACTAATCTAAATGTTGTTGTTTTCCTAGGGCCCACTGACATTATCATTCAGCCTTTGTACATTTCTATACCTGGTGCATTTTCATAAGACTTCAGTAATATTTTACGTTTGATATGGACCCACTAAAGAGATATACAATAATGTTTTTTCTCCAAAACAAGAATGTAATGTGAAAATTCCACCTTAAAAAAGATACATTAAAAATACCAGTTTTATCTTGAAGAATCTTGTAGGTGACAGGCTTATCAATTTACTATGATAAATTCAACTGTCCATTCCATAACAACTAGATTGTGGTATTATATTACATAGCTCTGTTCTCATCTTATGCTTCCTTTTCTGATACTTGTTGTCCTATAGGAAATGTGATCCTGTATGGAAATGCTGCTTTATGCAGTCTGATTTATTCAGTTAGTCATTTCTTTTATTGAGAGCTTGAATCTGTCTTTTTTGATGTGTACTCTAGTTCACAATACCAAATTCCTAGTGGCAAAAGTATTAAATCATTCTTGCAAATAACATACAAGGACTAAATATTCTTGCAGCTCATAGATGAAATTTGGCATTCTCTGCTTTTGCTAATCTGGTGTCTTTTTTCCTTTATAAAAGAAGACATTTCTGTTTTTACTATTTAATCAGTTCTCCAAAGAAATTAAAGCCTTAATACATCTGGGACTCAGTAGACCTCCAGGACAAAGTAGAGGTATCTACAATGCTTAAAGCTTGTGATATATAAAAGTTGTCTTGACAAAACAGAAACCAACATTATATGTAAAAGAACATGTTTTTTTAAAATTGTGTTTGTTGTCCAAATCATGCTATTTTTTATGCTCAGTGTTTAAATTACTGTATCAGCAATAATAGTTTGTACAGTGAAAGTTTCCTTTTCTACTGTGCTTTAAAGATAGATAGAGATAGATATGGGATGCCTTATACAGAAACCTGTTATTCAGAAACCTCTGAATTACAGGAAAGCCATCTCTACTGATGGGCGAATTTATTTGCCAGGCGCGAATTCGCGGCGAATTTGCGCGATTCGCGTCCAGCATATAAATTCGCAAAACGCCCGCGAAAATTCGCGTAAAAAATGGGCGCCGGCGTAGAAAAGACGGGCGCCGGCGTCAAAAACGAGACGCGGGCGCCGTTTCGCGAAATTTTTGCCGTTTCGCAAATTTCGCGCGAAATTTTTCGGCAAAGCGAACCGGCGCAAATTCGCCCATCACTAGCCATCTCCAATAGACTCCATTTTAATCAAATGATACACATTTTAATAAAGGATTTTTTATCTGAAATAATAAAACAGTATCATGTATTTGATCCCAAGATGTAATTCAATTTATGCCCACTTGCTAGTAAGAATGTGGTCCAGCCTAGGATCTAGCGAATCTGTGTGATATATATATATATATATAAAATATATACACACAATACATTATCAATATATTTAAGAAATTGAGACATTTTATACATACAGCTACTAAAAAAAGCCTTACTCTTTAAACAACAGGGATTGTTTGTCCATAATTTTCATTTGATCGTTCGATCGAACCTTTTGTACTAAAATCCTTCAAATTCGATATTCAAATTCGAAGGATTTTACTTCGAGGGTCAAATTCGAGAGTTTTTTAACCCTCATAATTCTACCCTTGATAAATCTGCCTCATGATAATGCAAGTACATTTGTTGGATTGTGCAGTTTTAAACTATGAGTCTCATTTACTAATAGAAGTGCAAAGCACAGAAACACATGTACTGTATATTGCCATGTATTTTAACGACAATATGTTTTTCCCCATAATTATAGAGCAACTTTAGATTCACTCAGTCAATAGGACACAAATTTATGCTGCACTTCAAATAATCCCAATTTTTCTGATTATATCATAGGAAGGGGCTTCCCAGTATCCAATTCAGAACAAAACTTGTGAAAAGCTGTGCATGCATAATACTGGAAGTGAACTGTATGTCATTTTACTATCAGAAAGATCACACCCTCAGGTACAAGAAACTGAGTACAATGCTGACATTTTGCCAGTCATGTTTTTGTGCATTTGCAAGCAGACTGTGCTGATCACCAGACCAGAAGTTCTTATATAAATCAATAGCACAACCCTCATACATATGCGTAATAGAATAATAGATGTCCAAAATAATCTGATGGAAGTGGGTGTAGGGATAACTAGTTAGCCAAATTCAATATATTCCATATTTGAGAAGGCTGAGGATAAGTTAAAACCCTGAAGCTCTTTACAAGGGGAAGCAAGTTTGTCCTGCTAGACTGCCATTCACTCAAAAATGTATGCCTGGCAAAGAGTGTGACACTTTGCCCTCCTTTAGTAAATGATTCCTTCAAATGGACCTGTCTTTCAGATATAAAAAAGTGTATATTAAAAGTCCATATACTGAACCAAAAGTAGAATAAATCTGTTTTATATCACTTAACAGTGTCTACCATAAGCTGCTTAAAATCTCATAGCATTCTTAATTCTTTTTTTCTCATTTGTAAGGACCAGTAAAGAAAGTTACAACTCTACAGGAAGTGACTATATTTCATGAAATCTTTGAACCATTGTCCTGATTTTTGTTGTCTACTTTTAAGAGGCATTCATTTTCATTTGGAAAATATAGACTCTACCGAATTCATTTTTTCACGTGAGATTTAAAGCAATCCACTTTTCATTAGAAATCAATTTTTTATTTAAAATTGTCATTCGCTTACATTTTTGATGGAAATATACATTTGTTTTAGGGCTTTAATTTATTCCCAGCATTCTCAAACATGCTTGATCCACATTTGTTTTGTAAATTAGGATAGAATATCACATAGTTATTTCTTTCTAGAGGCTGTAAATGCCAATGGATCTATTTTAAACATTGTGTTTGTAGTTTACAGCTTTTGAAAATTATAGAAACCAGCATGAAGCAGTGTTCTTTTCAATTTCCAGCTGCTGATCCAACTCAATGGTTGCTGTTGGATTGCCTTTGCATACTTTATTTGAAGATAAAAAAAATACCACTCTCTTAAACTGCAGGGTGCTTGAGGATTTAGTTTACAAGAGACATTTCCTGTATATCAAACTTCAACAGAAACTATCAAGTATTTTTGTCCTTGATAACAATATTATTATATCATTGCTCCACCTTTGCTTTGCCATCAAGAGAAAACCTGACCTATAGTACTGTGGGGTCTTGGAACATTCCATGTAGTTAGGTTGCAGAAACCTGTATATGTTAATGCTGATTTATTGAAATTGAATGGGACATTCTATGCATATATATAGTAAATCCTGCAAGAATTGTTTATCAAATAATAGGAATGATGATGTTGATGATTGATATTGTAATTCATTTAAAGTAAACCTATAAAGGTGATAGATTCTGGGTAGCTCTAGAACTATACAGATGTTTGTGACACCTGTATGTAACAAACAAGGATAAAATTAAATTTGTTTTGTCTATTTTTTAGATGTGGAATTTGATATGGCAAAATAAAAGAGCAATACAAAAAACATGCACAAGGATAAGAATTACATGTTGTATTAAATTAGTGTGAAATACAGTTTTTAGCCTGGTGGTAACTGGCTGGTGAAACACACTGCTATGATGCCTAGTTACTTTCAAGTGGATAATTTGTTAATTAGAAATTGAGCAGCTATATTAAGACCTGCTTTGACACAATATTAAAAAACCCAAAAACCTATTGGTCTAACTATGTTTTAGTATGCATATCAATAATTATTCCTCTTTGGCATTTTTTACCTTGAGACACCATTTGTAAAATTCAGAATTCTACCTTACAGAACTCCTAAAAGGAATGCCCTAAAACAGTCGGTTCTAGCTGTAACAGGAAGAACAATGTAAGACATGGCTATATCCATTCATGGGCAAATGTAATATATCTACACACAAACTGAGCACAGCAATTCAACTCAACTCAGAGGGATACATTTTAGTACTTAGATATATGTGACATTGTTTTTGTTGGGAAAATAAAATTGCAAATATGTTTATTTTTATTCATATGGTAAAGTGTTTTAAATGTGGGCTGTTTTATGTGATTTTTTTAGAACAATCTGCAATAGTTAACGGTATAGCTTCCCTTTAATTACCTAACATAGGATATGCTATCTCATGTGCAGATGAAAGTTTAGATTCATTTACCCCATTACATTTTCATTGCTTTATACTGATTTAAGTTCTAAACTAGAATATTGCAAGATTAAGCTGAACAGCTTACTTAAATTGTATTTTTAACATTAATTAGTTTAGTTGCTGGCAGTCAAAACTTTAAAATGATGCCTACATTCCCAAATAAAATGAATATATCAAAAATTCAATGAGTTTTAAGTCCAGGCCTTGAAGTTCCTAACATTACGTTCTCCTTGCAGCAGTGTGCTTTATAACATCAATTTTCTTACTTACTTTTGCTGCTTCACCCAATTTACCACGGGTTCTCCCCTGAGTTCTGTTATAAATAGACATTCTTCTTCCACAATGTAGTTTAAATTTATGAAATTCTTGTAATGTTCAGCCCAGTGCCTTTTTATATTTGGTTTGCTCTATGTGATTTCACAGAGGTTCTAGTCATATCCTTGGGGTATGTTGTCAGTGTTTCTGATTAAGTTTGTGATAAGAAGGAACAGGACAATTTTCTCCGAAAATATTGGTTGTGTCATATGGACATATTTGCTGGGAAAAAGAAAAACTTCAGAATTTAAGTGATATGGAGATCATAAAAAAATTCTGAACTTGTTATAAAAAGAAGTTCAGTTGTAATGATAACCTTAAATGTTTGCAATATCTAACATTATACAGCCTCCTCTAATGTGAATCCATGCAGTTAATTTTAGTAAATATGGGATATGTTTCAATTCTTGTTGGTGAGGTGATATATACTTTTTTATCCATGTTTTCAGCAATGTAGCAATGTAGTTTTGACAAACGTGCTATTGTGGCATATAATCATAAATTCATAAGATTGTTAGCTTTTGGCATCTCCTAAGTGATGTTGCTTTTAGCAATACAAAAACAATGTTACATGAATAGTAATTAATTTTAATCTCAATGTCCAAATTGTGCCAATACAATCGGGTCCTAAATGAGAAATAACATCTATTTTTATTTTTAAAATGGGTCTAAGACCTTTTGGTAATGTTTTGTATGACATGCTACAATATGGTAAAACAAGTACTTTTTGGCCTTAAATAGCTAAACAGGTACTAAGGATTGGGTTCAATGGTGGATTACTATTCTTGTTTGATTTACTGGTTCTTGACTTTCCTTCTTGACCTTTACCATTCTGATAGCTGCCAACCATGAGCATTTCCTGAATGCTGACTTCAGTATTGTTTTATCCTCCATATATTAGCCTGTTCCCATTGTATAGATTCCTCCTTGGACAACCCAAAAAGGCAAAGAGGTCCTAAGAAATACCTCAAAAGAAAATCTCTAGTTTTTTTACATTTGGTAAGCTCTAAAACCAGAGCATTTTTCACACATCAGGGTACCCCCCCACTAGGAGTTCATGTAGGTGTAATGGCTCAAGTGGACTAATAACTAATATTGCCTCTATACCCATCTTAACTGAAGTCCCTGGGTGATGAAATTGAGAACAGGCTTTACATGGAGCCCAGAGTCCTCTTGAAGGAAACAATACTATTAAAATAAAAATAAGTTTGTGTTGGTTTGTTTGCCAGGGAGCTCCCAATATGAGTAGTCATGTTTTGCCACATGCATGTTCTTAATGAGAGACTCCCAGCTAGCACATAATTGATAATTTGGGACATGGGAGCTTACTTTTCATGCTTGTGTCGAAAAATTGCCTCCTGTACCAGAAGCTGCACTCCAGTGTGGGAGCTGCCTCCTGGTGCACATGGCATATAATGTGTGGGGGTCATTTTAAAATGATAGTAATATTTCCCCTTATTGGAGTACCCTTCAAATGCTCTGCCTTAAGAAATGGGCAAGAGAAAAGTTTGAGCTAAAATTGTATGATGCTATAAATCATAAAATGCATTTGTAACAATTCATTCTTTAGCAGACACAATCAGGAAGTGCAACAAACCAATGTTGCATTGAGATATAAGGAAAAAAAGTATATACATTGTAATAAACAGGGAGGAGGGGGTATTTTGTTGTAGGCAGGCGTGATCCAGTCAAGAACACCCGCTGAAGCCTAGCCTTGGACAACAGGTGAAAAGCTAGTGATATATGTTATAGGGTCCACTAGGTATACCAGAAAGACAAGGAAAATTTGGAAAGGGCAGTTCTGAGACCCAACCAGGAAGTCTCCCCGAACTGCCTTCCCACCGGCTAGAATTTAAATCGCGGGTGGGATTGCAGTCTGGTCGCTTTGGCTTTCCAAAGTCGCCTGAAGATCCTTGTGAGGAAACTTTGGGTAACCTTGGGAAACTAAGCTCTCCGAGTGCCGATTTAGATTCTAGCGGAAAGGTAGTTCGGGGAGATTAGTTGCCCGAAGAAGAACCTATTTATTGCTGTGCCCTTACCCTTAGGGAAATGAATCACACTAACCAAGAGGAAAAAGGCAGGCTGATAATCCTCTGTAAAGCAGAACAAATAACTTCCGGTCTTAAAAAGAAGCAGGCTAGCAGGATATTGGAACACACGTTACTTTTTAAAACAAACCGAAAGTAAGATTTTATTGCATTATTTATGTATTAAATATTAAAGTGATACTGACACAAAAAAATGACTTTTTAAAATATGAATGTACATTAAAAGTTACCTATATGTCATGATAACGGACTCCTGCTGCACAAATATGGCAGCCCCTCATACAGAAACATGGTGCAGTAGAGAGGTAATGTAAAAGCATTGTGCAAATACTTTATGGCAAAGTTAAAAAATAGCTTTCAAAGGCATTGTTATGACAGATGTAAAAAAAGAGTTTAATTTATGGTGTAAGATAGTTCATTTATGTTGTTAGATAGTTAACTTTTTCCAGGATAGCAGTATGGAATCTTTACTTATACATTTTTAGTGCTACATGTCCTTTAATCATATATATGGTAACAAAGCTTTTCTCCATGCCTCCAGGTTTATGTGACCCAATAAAGGTTAGCAAGTTCTCAAATGGGATTTTCATTCTCTGACTCCATGCTATTTGTTTCAGCAAGTGAATCTGGAAACATTAAACACTGTATTTCTAGTCCTCCCCCTTCATTTTAGTTATAGAGTAACATTTGGAAGTCAACATTTGCCAGCTTAAAAGCAACTTCAAAGGTATTTCTTCCTTTTGAAGATACAACTGTTAATATAGTTTCATATTTACAAAGCCAATGTCTACACTGATATCAAGAAAACTGTCTTATAACAATACAGGTGAACAATTAACAGAGCTTTTCATGAAGAATGAGTAAAACACAGAGAGACAGCTATACCCTAATTATTATCACAAAGTTTGCAAAAAGAATTTACAATGACTTTATAAAACTTGTGAAGCCAATTAACGGTTTTATTCTATATTACCTAATTAAAAAAAAACACAAAAATCAATAGTTTGTATAGAAGTGTGCACTGCACAGTAAATATGTTCTATGTATGCACATATGTTTTTGTCTTTTTTTGGCAATTTGCTATGTTTTGTACCCACATTCTGACCCCACATTTATCAAGATCTGCTGTGTTTGTAGATGAGTCATTCAAAGTCCTACCAGATTGAGATAGCAAATGTAGAACATTCTCAACTAAAATAACCCTAAACTAAAAAATAAAACTGGAATCCTACACTTGACATAACATTTCAATGATGCATAAATTCAATCAGTATGTTGTGCCCAACTTTTGTCAGCCAGTAATAATTTAAAAATAGAAGAACCATAATCATATGATTTAGTGCAATGAAATGCTCTGTGATCATATACTATGCACACTAAATAAATCATCCTTCTTAAGTGTGTTCAGTGCTAATTGAATAATTACATTAATGGAACACATGAAAAGACTTTTGATATTGCTTATAACATTATTTATTGTTTTCTATTCTTTCTTATTAATCATCAAATCAATCAACATCTTAATTAAATTTGTCAAATTATAATGTGACATTCTGTTTGGTACACAATTGCTTAATATTCCGCATCGTTTTTTGTGCTGTCTGTAGAATAAGAAGGTAGTTTTTATGCATAGCATGGCTGCTGCATTATTCACCGGTTTTCACATCAGCACTTTTTACCGTTGACAAATTTTAATTTATAATCAGTGGTCTTATATTTTCAACACAGCAATCAAAATCTGAAGACCTTGAGGAGATAAAGAAAATTAAGGCTATTAACATGTTATAGGATTGTTTGATTTACTCATTACGAATTACCCAGAATCTGAAAAGCTCAAAAGAAAGAAAGACCCAGAGGGAGAGAAAGACTTGACTGGCAGTGTCAGAATAGTCAAGGACAATGAAAGCTGTTTGGTTAATTAGCTTATTTGCCATTCTGACATTTTAGCGATGTTATTATTTAGACAATTGTTAATGAACATAATAATAGGCAAATGAGGTTAACTGAATTTGATTTGTTCAACTCTGAAAAATACAGACATTTTAATTAAAGAAAAAGTCTTTTAACCTCCTCAGCCTGTCCTATTAGATTGTCCATTTCAAAGTGGATGGATAATGTTAAAATCTGCACAAGAGCAGTTAAAAAGAATCCAGAACATGAATTATGGTAAAAGATTTTTGGCTGAATAATTTACAGACATGTGAACATTCTACAGAATGAAATCTCCTCTATTTCAGTATTCAGCTGCATTGGGTCCACCCGCTTTCTACATTGGTATGAAAACTTAAGGGGTCATTTACTATGACCCGGAAGTAGTACAAGTGCTAAAAGTACTTATTGCTGGAGTATGGCTGTGCACTGCAAAATGTAAAATCAGGTGAGGTGCAGAGTGCAATATCAGTGGGCACAGGCTAGCACTGTCCTGATCATCTGCCGTAAGGCAAGCACTAAATACAGGGCCTCATTACAGCCTGAGTCTGCTGCCACTCCCTAACTTGCATGTCTACATGATAAGTTATTTTGTATATATGTATTTATGTCTGTATTTATAAGGGGCACCTTATGAATGAATTGCTGTCAAACACAGACAGTGCTGTACTCAATGGGATGTCTGCAGGTCTTTGTGGATTGCATCCTTTTTTGCACTTTGCACCTTGTCTTCCAGTTTGTTAATAATCTTCTTATCCCACATTTTAAAAGAATAGTGGCAAATGTTATCTGCATCATTGAATTGGTTCAGAAATATTCACTGCCTTTAAAGTCATACCGCTGTATTAAAAGTTCAGTCGATGAACAATGCCCTGCAATTATTTGTAGAACAGAAATCATTGTTAAAGATAAAATCCCGTTCTAGTCAAAATAGATACTATATATGTAGTGATGGGCAAATTTATTTGCCAGGAGCGAATTCGCGACAAATTTCCGAGTTTCGCCGCCGGTGAATAAATTTGTGAAATTGCCACAAAAGTTCATTGGCGAAAATTCGCTGGAGTTAAAATATTTTTGGCGCCAGCAACAATTCTTACGCCGTCGACAATTCTAGGCACCCATTGACTTTAATGGGCGTTAGAATTGTCGCTAGTAGTAGAATTGTCGCCGGCGTCAGAATTGTTGCTGGCGTCAAAAATATTTTGACGCCGGCCTCAAAATTCACGTTTCGCAAATTTTGCGCAGTTTTGCAAATTTCGCTGGAAATTTGCGAATTTTTCAGCGAAGCGAGACGGGAGAAATTTGCCCATCGCTATATATATGGCCAAGAATTAGGTCAAAGGAATTGTATTGTATTTATTTATATAACACCATAAACTATAATGTCGTACCTAAAGGGAATTTCAGTAAATGGCATCAGTAAGAAACACCTGCAGTGTGTCTAAAAAGGTTTTTGCCCCAAAGCAAGACTTTTACAATAGAATTAGCTACTCTTGCACATACAAAAAAAAACTAAGGCATAAGGTTAAATTAATAACTGCTCTGATAGAAGGTTGCCAAGTTGAGCAAACCCTTCTAGGAGGTCCAAACAAACTTGGTGATCCATCTTTTAGCATGTCTCCTGCAACTGGATTGCACTGTGCAATTCGACAATTCTCAATTATGTGCCTAAATGTTTTCAAAAGCTATATATATCCCTTAGGAGCAAAACCTCTACACGTAAATGTTAATTAACAAGTATGTTTGTATATCTAACACCTTGGGTGCAGATTATTTTAAGCTTGAAGTGTTTTTCCTGTTAAAATGATTTGCTTTTCACTTTAAAATCAAGTAGTTACTAAAAGAAGGTATTTTTTTCAAAATCATTTAATTGTGACCACTTATTTAAAAATGTATGTAATTAATCAAAGTATCATTATTAATGACTTATTTAGGTATTACACTATTATAAGAAGTTACTGGTTCAAATGATATATAATTAATAAAGGTCAACTAATATAAGGGTGTGAAAGCCAAACGTTTTTGCCCAACAAGCTAGTCAACCAACTCATAAGTGCTCAGTAGTCCACTTATAGTATATTTTGTTTTTGCTGTCCAAGTGTCCAGCTATAACAGCAGTAAGGGAAATTATTTTTTTTTCATTGACACATTTTCTTCTAAACCTTTAATAATGCTACCCTTTTATTAGTAACACTTTTTTGCAATATACATTTTTTGATAAAGCAGTATATACAGTGCAGTAATTTAATTATTCTAAATTATAAAAAAATACATTTCACTTAGTAATAAAAAAATATATATATAGATAGATAGATAGATAGATAGATAGATAGATAGATGATAGATAGATAGATATAAAGATAGTTATCACACCAAACAGTAGAACACATACATTTTATTAAAGGTATAACAGGTCATAGAACATTAAGATACTGCAAAATGAGCTCAGTGAAGCAGTAGGTAAGGCGGAGATGGATATTGATGTTTCCAAAGGTGAGGAGTAACTTGCTATTAATAAAACTAGAGATCTTCATATATCATGAACTAACACAAGCTTGACAATGTGGTCAATAAAACACAAAGGATCCAGCTGATGCCGCTAAAGAACAACGTTCGCCCTTTTTTTACTTTTTTCCATTTTTACTGATAACTTTCATGAGATAAAAAGTCTATTTTTTGTTTTTGCAATAAAAAAACTGACCAAAAATTGTACTGTAAAGTGTAAAACAGGTGGTTTAGTCATTGTTGTAGTAGCAAAAGCAGTTGTTTTTGACTTAAAAAATATTCATGCTATATGCAAATCTGATTGATGGAGAAATATTATCTATGTATGTTTGAAACTAATATACAGGTATGAGATCAGTTATCCAGAAGCTCTGAGTTATGGGGAGACCATCTCCCATGGGGCAAATTCAATAAAGGATGAAGCGCCTAAGGCTAGCGTTAATTCGCTAGCGTAGCGCATTTTCGTTAATTCACCGATTCACTAACGGACGCTGGCGTAAATTCGCTAGTGTTACTTCGCACCCTTACGCCTGGTGAATTTGCGCAATGGACGTAACTACGCAAATTCACTGACGTGCGCATTTTTCTGAACGCTACCTTTTATGCCAGACTTCCTTCGCCACCTCAGACCAGGCGAAGTGCAATAGAGTAGATAGGGATTGCTTCCAAAACAGTTAAAAAAAATTCTAAGTCCCAAAAAACACTGGCGTTTTTTCTTTTTTATGGGTGATAGGATAAAAAAGATCGAAAACATTTTTGGGGCTACCCTCCTTCCCTACCCTCCTTCCCCCCTACATTTTCTAACTCATGGCACCTTAAATATACAGTGGGCACATGTGTAGGGCAAAATAAAAATTTTATTTGCTGTTTTGAAGGTTTCCCAGGCTTGTGTAGTGATGCTTCATATACCTCCATTGTAACTTCAATTTGGCGCCATATGCAAATTTAGCATCGCTAGCGTAACTTTGCTTTTCTTGGGGAATTAACGCTAGTGCAACTTCGCAACCTTACGCTTCCCCTGATCGCAACTTCGGATTTTAGTGAATTTGCGTAGCACTGGCGAAAATACGCCTGGCAAAGTGCGGCGAAGCGGACGCTGGCGTAACAACGAATCTTAGTGAATTTGCCCCATAGACTCTATTGTATTCAAATAATTCAAAATTGTAAAAATGATTTCATTTTTCTCTGTAATAATAAAACTGTGCCTTGTACTTGATCCTAACTAAGATATAATTAATCCTTATTGGAAGCAAAACAATCCTATTGGTATATTTAATACATACATGATTTTTAGTAGACTTAGGGGATTATTTATCAAAGTCCAAATTTATCTCAATATTTTCTGCTACAAACCCCCGATCAAATCCGCTCAGGTTTTTTACTCTTATTTATCACTACATTTTCCTGAAAATTTGCTTTGCGGGGAAAAATCCAACTTTCATGAATTTTTCTGACTTTTTCATCTGATTTTCACGATTTTTTCTTATTTTTCACCCGAAACCTCTGAAAACCCAGTGCACATTAAAAAATCATTGGATCTTCTCCCATTGACTTATATGCAACCTCAAAAGGTCTGAGATGTAGGATTTTCCGATTCAGACTTTTCCATCCTCGGGGTTCGATAAATTCCGAAAAATTTGTGATTTTTTTAAAAGTCAGATTTTGTTTTAAAAAAATCATGATTTTTTTTCGTTATTTTTCATTCGGAGTTTAGTAAATAACTCCCTTAAAGTATGGCAATCCAAATTGCCAAAATATTTCTACTCAGGAAATCCACAGGTCCCAAGCATTTTATATGAGAGGTCACATATCTGTATAACAAAATGATCCATGTTCTCTGCTAGTACAGCTATCATGTATCATGAATGGATCTCTTTGTCATTTAATAGTAGAAAATACTAGTAGCTTACCAATAGATTGTTTAGTTCAAAAAGTGTTTTATTTAGCCCATATGCATATGCACAATGGGTAAAATTTCAGGCCAACTGGGCCCTTTATAAAGCCTTATCCAAGGGACAGTATACTCCATGCTCAACATAGATGCAAGGAATAGGGGCTTGAGCTAATACGTTTTGCTAATTGTTTTAACCATGAAAAATGCATGATTTTTGTTATTCTTTGAACTAAATAGGGCAACTGCAAAGCTGCTCCACATTTGATCTTTTGTAGCTAAATTTCCACTATAAAATGCCTCTCTTCACCCTTTGTTATGGTTGTTTTGTTAGTATGAGTCCATTATGCAGGAATATTATCTGTATAATAGGAATCTAGTTATTTACTTGGCAAGACCCTACTTGCATGGATTTGCTTAACTTTCCCTGTTCAAACGGAAGAATTATGATGGATTCCAAACAGGTGAACAAGATAAGCAGCAGTGACCAGCTGTAAAGCATTTATGTTTGTTGAATAAATTGAGCAACATATGTTTTCAGGGTTATTTAAGAAATGTTAGTGTTATGACCAGGGGCCACTGATCATAGCATTTGGAGTAGGGACCAAGAAAGAGGCAGAGCTGAGAACCATGCAATCAGACCGGTGTATGTTTTATTGAGGTGCTGCCAGAGTTAACAGAAGGCATTCGCTGTACTAAAGCTCAAAAAGTCAAAGGATCAGCACACAGGGGATAATCTTGGTACAATGTCCACAAGGCAGGCAATCATCAGGGCATGTAGTGTACAGGCACAATCAGGGTAGTCTTAGGTTGATAAAAATAAGCAAAAACTAACATAGAGTAGGAGGGCCTACCTCCAGACATGTTGACATAATGAACTGGCAACGTGCTTTAGTGACAGAGGTGCATTAAAGGTAATTTTAGCACCATTAGAACTTCAGTTCTTGCACATACTGAAATACTGACAGTTAAACCAAAAGGGTAAATGATTTGGGCATTATGGTTTGAAAAAAATAACTTACTTGATTTGTGTAAGAAATGGTCCCTACTAAAAATCATTTAAACATTAAAATCAATAGGATTGTTTTTCCTACAATCTGAATTAGTTATATCTTAGTTAGGATCAAGTACAAGGTATCATTTTGTTATTACAGAAAAATGGAAATACTTTTTTGAATGAGTTGATTAAAATGGAGTCTATGGGAGGTGACCTTCCTGTAGTTTGTAGCTTTCTGGATAACAGACATCTGGATAACTGACCCCATACCTGTATTACACTTTTGATAATGAAAGTCTGAGACATGAGCTGCTTTATGGATTGCCCATATTGTACCCATGAAAACACTTTAATTTCAATTGGTGAGCCAATAATATACTTCGGTGATTAAAGGGATTACCTCCCCTTCCCCTCTATATTCATCTTCTAACTTACGTGTCATTCAGACATGCCAGGCTGCCTTGTGCAGTGTTAGGAAATAAACTCCCCTGATTGTCTCTTAACGCCACCCAACCTAAATACCATGTTTATTTAAGACAAATATGTGATGAATATTGTCATCACAACCATGACACCAACCTAATATTGTCTTTGGTTGGTAAAAGATAAAAAAAAGCTTTTTAACTTTTAAAAAAAAAACGCAAATTTTTCGGAATTCATTGAACCCAGAGGGCTAAAAAGCCCGAATATAAAAACATGGCATCTCAAACCTGTCGAGGTTGCATAAAAGTCAATGGGAACAGTCCCATTGATTTTTGGTTGTGTCGGGGGTTTTGGGCAATTTCACAATGTTTTCAGAGCTTTCGGATGAAAATTCCGAAAAATTCGGAGGTTTTGGGGAAAATTCACGGAAAAATTTTGAAAATCTGAGCTTTTCCCGCAAAGCAAATTTTTGGGAAAATGTAATAATAAATAAGCATTAAAAACCCGAGCAGGTTAGATCGGAGTTTGTAGCAGCCGATATTGAGATAAATTCGGACCTTGATAAATAACCCCTTACATTTATTAAATTATATTCTATGATAAAGAAATTGTGAAATGAATTTTCCTATTACATGACAGATGATGTAGAACAATTTGACAATTATATATTATTGTATTACTGACAGTGTGGGTTATAAACAGAATAGATCTTTGTTCCATATTATTTGTGACATTTTCTCTCTTGTTCTAAAATAACAATATATAGGTCAGCATGTTAAACATGCCTTAGTATTTCAAGAATGAAATAAAAAATCCAGAAGTTGAGTATTTTGTATCTGAAACCATTCAAACAATATGCAAAATATACTTTATTTAAACTCTGCTGCCATCTATGGGATGTTCATGTAATGGAAACTGTTACACTCACCCAAGATGGCTTCCAAGATGGCGACCTTCTGCTCCACCGCATGGCTCCTGCTGGGCGCTGTCCTGTGACATCGGCATCTTCACTCTCAGGGATTGGTCGTCGCAGACGGAACGGACGCCGGCGTCAGAATCGGGCGCCGGCGTCAGGACGCCAGCGTGGGGACGCTGGCATCTGCGTCTGACGCCAGCGCGTCGACGTTTTGGCGCCAAGCCATGGACTATTTAAACCCCATTCCCCTTTTCTTCCTTGCCCAATTATAGGTTCCATTGACTTGTGTTCCTGGGTGTGTTTCTATATTCTGATTATCTGTGTACCGATCTTTGCCTGTTCCCTTGTCTCCGTTTGATTGCCGCCTGAACTGATATTTTGCCTGTACCTAGACGATTCTTCTGGATAAACCCTTTTGTACTTCGAACCTGGTTTGGTCTCCTCTTTGGTCCACAACTATTACTGCTGTGCCTTCGGGCCCCTTACAGTTCAAGATTCAACCACACTGATTTTTGAACTACACAATTAAATTATTTTTACAATAAGGTGTTTAAGGAGCTATTATATATATATATATATATATATATATATATATATATATATATATATATATATATATATAGAGAGAGAGAGAGAGAGAGCTTGAAGAAGATAGAGGCTCTGTCTTAGTTCAATACCCTGGAACTGTACTAACTAATCTAGAGAATTACTATCTTGTCTGGTTATATTTAAAAGCATTTTTTGTAATGGAAAATGATTTGAGTTTAGAGTTTAGGGAACAGGTTAATTAAGACTTGAATGGTAAATTCACATTCAAATTAGAATTTTTGAGCAGGATTTTTGGTCAAATTTGAGTTGGGAAAAATCCAAACTTGAATTAAATTTCCAGATTTGTCATACCTCGACCCTGGGAACAATGCAGTAGTAAGCCGCCTGCAGAGTTCATGTTGAAGTCTTTCTGAGAAAAAACTCGAATTGAGTTCCGTTCAAATTTGATTCAAATTTGTTTTGAGTTTTAGGGTCAGTAACATTCTTTCGAATTTTAGACATTCAAGTTTTTTCTTAAATAAGATACCATTTGAGTTTTGAGGTCATTCAAGTTAATTCGAGGTAAAAAAAACTCTATCACTGGACCTTTGATAAATATCCCCCTTGATGTAATTTTCATGTTCTCAGAATTAATTAGTTTTCAGATACAATAACTATATTGTATCTAGTTGGGTAGTTGGTTGGTTAGTTCAACATGATTCATTTTAGAAAAAATAACCCACCTTAGACTGCGCCTAAGACTGCACAATTTCATTAAATACAATACATAAAAAATATGTATAAAGAGGTGAAAAAAATGTAACAGGTTTCAGAATTCATCCAAATTTTGGAAATTGTAGCTTAGCAACTACAAGACCAAAATACTGTATCAAGCCGAAGAAGTGAACATAACCAGATATGAGTTCACATAAAACTTGAAGGGGAGGTCTCCAAATAGTAAGATGTTTACTATCCATATAAGGGAAGATGCCCAGGTGCACTGCCCTGAGCCCTCAGCACAGGGAAAACCCGAAAATACTTTGGAGCAGACACTCAAATGAAGGCAATCTTCCACCAGGCAGTTGCATCATAGTTAAGTAATTTACTGTGTCCACAGCCTTACGCTTTCCTGTTAAAAACACTTAGGGGTATATTTATCAAAGAGTGAAGTCAGATATCGCCACAGTCTGCTAGAGTGAAATTCCGCCACACTCCATTCATTTCTATGGAATTTTTAAAAGAGTATTTATCAATGGGTGAAAGTTCACCCTTTGATAAATACGCCTTTAAAAATTCCATAGAAATGAATCTGGTGAATGGATCTGCACTGGTAACACAATACAAGTCTTTTTTTCATGATTTTCATGATTTGAACATAAAAGAATTGACCCACTGGTATGTTTTGAATTAGGTGGGGTGGGTGGGCAGAAGATGCTCGCAATATTGTGTTACCAGGGCATTCTTTCCTATATAAGGATGTCACTATGGTATGTTCATGTGATGTTAAAACTACATCAAGATAAGCAATTGAGGTAGCATCTTTAGAAAACATAAAATTTAAGTTTGACCATTGTTGTTTATACAGTATATGTGTGATAATCATTAACAATATTCTCCATGCCAGACCAAATGAGTATGATGTCATCAATAAATAAACTTCTATGTGGTTTAAGTAATTGGCAATTGATCCCTTTTTAAAAAAAAATCACAAAAAACTTTTGTGCAACCAGTGATTCATTATTCTTTTTATGTCTTGCACATGTTAAAGCTGTGAATAGGAATTGGCTCATTTGATGAGCCTGGTAATTGGATTATTGGTTAATTGATGTGTCTTTTCAAGCGATGCACATTTTTTTTGAAATATCTAAGGGGCACATTTACTAAGCTTGAGTGAAGGATTCAAAGTAAAAAAACGTTGAATTTCGAAGTATTTTTTGGGTACTTCGACCATCGAATAGGCTACTACAACTTCGACTTTGATTCGAACGAATTGAACTAAAAATCGTTTAATTATTCGACCATTCGATAGTCGAAGTACTGTCTCTTTAAAAAAAACTTTGACTACATACTTCGGCAGTTTAAACCTACCGAGGTACAATGTTAGCCTATGGGGACCTTCCCCATTAATTTTCTACGTTTTTTTTGATCGAAGAAAAATCCTTCGATCGATTGATTAAAATCCTTCGAATCGTTCGATCGATCGTAGGATTTGGGGTAAATCCTTCGAATTCGATATTCAAATTCGTAGAATTTCACTTTGAGGGTCGAATTCAAGGGTTTATTAACCCTCAATATTCGACCCTTAGTAAATGTGCCCCTAGGTGTTTGTAACACAAAATGCATAAGGCTGTGGACACAATAAATTAATAATTTACTTTTATGCAACTGCCTGGTGGAAGATTGCCTTCGTTTGAGTGCCTGCTCCAAAGTATTTTTGATGAGTTCACATAAACACAAAAACTTTTCAGTTCTGTATAATGTTCTAAGGCTATTAGGTTTCCAAGTTGTAGATACAACTACATTGAATTTACAATTACTCTAGATCTATTCAACTTTGAGTTTGAGACCAAAATTAAGTAACACAGAGAAAACAAAGCATCGATGCTTATGCCACGACAAATAATATAACTATTGAACCAGAACATATTACAAGCATTACAATTTACACAAAGCAGAAGCATTTGAGAAATTTGACTCCCAATTATACAACCTCATAAAATAAAATCTTAGACATCTACTCATACTATAGATATCAAGCCACTTTTGTTCTGCCAAAACTATAACTAAACGATAAACATTTTATAGAACCTATAATGGAACTTGAATTGAAATTAGCAGTCAGAACCTCTCACCAACAAAATGTTCTGATCTGTTTGATTCCATTCTGTTCTATAGGGTATTAGAGTTTAATAGCAGCGCGCAAACTATAAGGAACCTTAATGATTCAGAATCATTTGAGTGCAGAAAATAAAATTTTCAGCCAAAAATTATTTTTACCAAGTGACAAGCACTGTTGCTGCAAGGTAAAATATTAATGCATAATAGTGATGGGCAAAAATCTGTCCCCAAAAAGTCAATGGGCATCAAAATTATTTTGACGCACAACAATTTTTACACAAGCGACAATTTTTATACAGGCAATTTTTTTGTCCAAATGCATTAAAGTCAATGGGCATCAAAATTATAATTATTGTTGATGCATGTCAATTTTTACACAAGCAACTTTTTTGTTGTAGCAGATTTTTTCACCGCTGAATTTTTGCAGCAGTTTCACTAAACAATTAGCAGGTGGCAACATGTGTAAATTAGCCAGAAATCCATGCCTGCTTACTAAATTCACCCATCACTAATGCATAATAAATATTTCTTTAAAAAAAATAGTAATGGTAACTCCCTATGCTTTCCTAAGGGAATTAAACATATTTATTAATTACAATTTAAGAACATATTGAAGCAAAATCTGTTTCATTTTTTAATGTGATATGATCTATTATATAAAGATTCTCATTAAGTCATTTTAATTTGTATGTCAACCTGAGAAATATTTTTTTTTACTTTTCTTTAAAGATTATACATTCTCCTCTTTTTTTCATTAGCCCAGGAAAGTTGGTTGGTTACATTTTCTTCATTCATATTCATTAATTCAATATTTGATGATCATGTTGAAATTCATTTGCAATATGATATTTCACTATGTATATATACTTTTTCATGAAATGCATTTCGAAAGAAAACACAACTGAAATTAGCTTTTAGACATTTTTTTACAGCAGTGACACTGTAAATATTTTTGTTGGCCATATTGTTTATTCCATACTTTTTTTTTAAACATCTTATATTTCTAGGCAAAATATGCACACAGTATAAGTGGCTATAAATATATATGAAAATCTGACATTGTCAGTGCCCTTGTTTAACAACAGAATTAATCTGCTTTTGAGCTATATATTTTTAAAAAGACTGCGTATCTTGATGGTTTGCTGTGAAAGAAACAGTTTGTATATATTAAACTACAATTGGTGCATCTCTAGTGTCTAACAAAATGTTCCAGGAATCATGCAAAAACAAATCTGATTATAAAGACTAAACACAGAACCTTCGACTTCAGTCAATATTCTTCTCTATTAGTGACATTTGGTATTACAGTCAAACCCAGATTTTACACTTTTTTTTATACAGTACCTTCATGTTCTAATGCATTTTATTTCTAATGCATTTCCTGGATTTCAAGTTGGTTTCCATGTAATTGTGTGCGTATTCTTAATTTAACGATTTTCACAATTTTTTTGTTCCTGGTCCCTTGGAAAATGAAAAAGTTAGGTTTTACTGTATATGTTGCCAGGGAAGGGAAAGAGAAGGTAATACATGGACATTATTGTTATAGGGATAGAGTGTTGAAGGTCCTTGCAGTGCACCTTTAAATAATTTTAATTTTATAGAACAAATGGCTTTTATTTCAGGCAACAGCAGTATAAAGAAAATAAACATAGTTCAAAAAGGAAAAAAAATATTTCTCCAACAAAAATGCTACAGATTCACAAACCTCTTGCAAAGTTGCCATGTGCACACACTTAGCACCTTAATGTGTGTAAAACCAGCTAAGTTTAAACCCTCTTGACTTAAGTCTTATCAGGTCCAGCTGGTCAGACTATAGTTTCTTCCGCTGCATATATATGCAATATGAGGAAGAAAGCTGGGAAGAGAGAAGAAGGACAATTCTGCATTCTTTTTATCTAAAGAATAGTGACTGATATTTATGACTCATTTACTATATAATTTCTCTTTCAACCTTGTATTGCAGGGAAACAGGAACGTTATAAAATATACAATTAGTATAGGTAAAAAGGTATGCATACTATAAAGGGTATAGACTCTATACCCTTTATAGTATGCATACCTTTTTACCTCTTAAGTTTAATCATGGAAATTGTCTTAATTTGTATTTTCCCATGATTAAGCTGAATTGCCACAAATAATGTGTTTTACTTGAGGCTAAAGGCAAAGCAAGGGTAAGATTAGTCACCTGTGGTAGTACAGATTTATCGTAGGCCATAAATCTCCATGTGGCAAGACCCTAATAGCCCTTACACAAGGGAGTTTTGCTGTGATGTTCTCCAAGGGAGGAAAGCCCTGGTGCTATAAATGCAGGGGCTGCATGACAAGTATCTGAATGACCAGAAGCCATATTACACTTGTTTATGTTTAGAGAGTGGCAGAATCAGATGTAGCTGTGATTGGACGAGAGGCAATGAGTTAAAGCAGGGGAAAGCTGGGTTGGGAGTGGAGGAGGAGAGGGATGTGATGTTAAAGGAAGAAGCAGTTCACTTCCTTATATTCTGACCAGGTAGAAACATCCCATCCTCCCCTTTTTTGCATATTTTGCAAAAATGTCAGGAGTTATTCTTCTTTATGTTCTCATATTATCTGTTAATAACTGGATGAGGATGTTTTTCTGAATGCACCATTATTTGTGGTTTCTGCATTTTCATACAGTATAAATGTGAGAGTCTGCATTATATGAATTTGTGTTAATTGAATGTCAAAAACTTGAAAAGAATTCTTCTTGAGGTATAATTAGCACTGGGTTTTTTGTCTTCCCCCTGGATCAAAACATGGGATATATGATAATGTAGTTTAAGTTGTATTTGTCACAGCAGCAGTAGGACCTTACCAGAGTACTGCACAGGAAATTTTAGAAGAGGGAGAAAGGAGGTTCTCCCCTGTGATTGCACGGTGGGTTGATTGATACAGACGCTACTACTGCTTGTGCTAGGTGACAGCCTGCTTGGATTTCCTATCATCGACATACTGCAGACTCCGGGCCGAAAGCAGGGCTTCTGAACTTCTCTCATGGTGGGAGATGCAGCTCTTGCTGGAAGCAGAGTTTGGGGCCATCCTCTCTGTGGTGGAGATAATGACATAGTGCTGATCAAGGGTCTTTAGTAAAGAGCGGCAGAAGCATAGTAGCGATCTCTTATGGATTTCTGTCTTTGAATATTGCCTTGGGGTAAGGCTGGCAAGGTCCTATTTATTTAATACAATCTAAGTAAATGCTGTGGCCATTTTACTCCATTTCTGGTTCCTGGTGTTTCATTAAGGTATGTAACAATGGGGTTCAGTGGGGTGGCTGAGGGTGAAGGGTCAATAAAGGAGTCCTCTTGTCATGGATTTCTCCTGTGTTCGATCATGGGGGAATGTGCAGGATGAAATGCAGCCCATTCTTCCCTATAAGTCTATATTTATTCATATGCAAGTTATGAAAGTTATGATAGCAGGTGTAATGCACCTTGATGCATTTAAACAAACAATGTTTAGAGCAAATTAGCTCAGAACATCCTAATAAATGACCCTGCTTTTTAAAAATGTGCATTCTTTATACCATATTATTTACAAATAATTTATGGCCCTGTTGACAAGGGCATTAAGTTGTGAATAGAGAGTGATAGCATGTTTATTCCCAATAGACATTGATCTGCAAGGTTACAACATTCAGTCTTGAGAGCTGTTGCATCTCACTTTGTGTGAATTATAATGTCTGTCAAAGAGCATTCAATGCCAAAAGATTTAATAGTGCAACAACAGCTATACTTATTTGAAGAAACCTAGTGTAGTGTATGAAAGGACACAATATACTGTATAAGATTTGTATATATATATATATATATATATATATATATATATATATATATATATATACAAATCTTATAATCTTATATAATATATATATATATATATATATTTATATATATATTTATTTATATATATATATATATATATATATTTATATATATATAGATATATATATATATTGTATATATTTTTATGTTAGTCATATATTACAATAATCTATGCAGTTATGGTTTTTTTCTATAATGAGACCCTATTTTTTCTTTTTCCTTATAGCAATTCTCAAGATGGTGGTTGAATAAATAGTAACTCTCTGGGTCTTCTTCCTGAAACATTATACAAATAATAATACAGGCAGCATCCTGTATTTTATGTGCTTAACTTCAAAATAGACTGCAATAAAAGAAAACAATGCAATCTGCATTGTATTATATTTTTGTACTAAAGTAGTGATTGCATGCTATATGAATATATGAATTAATTTATGGTAGGCTTATGTTACTGGCTACAAAATTATACATTCCAATTGAGTAGCAATTTTCAGGGATATTTTTGTGTTTACAGAAGAATAGCTATTTTAGCAAAATGCGTGGACAAATAAACATGAAGCGTTCTCTATGGTACTGCTGAAACAGTTACTCAAGTATAAACTTAATGTAATATATACTGTAGAGGCAGATCAGTTCAATATTATATGCCTTTCTATATTTTTTTCTTTGAACAAGACAGGAGTACAAAAATATGAGCTGCCCTGCAATTAGTGTTTATGTAAAGTTTATGAATGTGTTTATAAAAATAATACTTTCGAATACATATAAAAAAAACACATTCAATTTAGGTCTGGGTAGGATTAATTAATTAAATTAATTAATTAAATTAATTATCCAAATACTTTGGAATGTGCTTTTCTGGATAAGGATGTGTGCCATAAGTTGGATCACTATAGACTTCTGTTTAACTATTAAAAAAAAATAAAAAAACAACAGTATTATTTCTTATGCAGCAATTCTAATTTCTGTAATTTATTCATGTGTAAAGACCAACACAACATAATCAAAGTAGTTCAAAAGTAAGTCAAAAGCTCACCATGTGGTGGAATCAGGTGCACCAGCTTCAGCTTAAACTGTCATTGAGCAGTCCTCTAAAAGTCCAAGTGAAAATTTAACTAAGAAAAAGACAGGTATTCTAGCTAGTCATGGGCAAATCTGTGTAGTTTACCATGAAACGGTGAAAAACGGCGAAACGCATTGAAGTTAATTGGCCTCAAAAGAATTTTAACGCACATCAATTTTGATGTGAGCGACAATTGTTATACACGCGACTATTTGGTCTAAATGAATTAAAGTCAATGGGCATCCGAATAATTTTGCCGTGTACAATTTTTTTTTGATGCGACAGATTTTTCACTAATTAATTCAATTGTGATGAAACACAGAAATTCAACACAAATCCATCATTTATCCTAATGCGTTTTCTGTTATATTAATACTTAGAGGCCTATTTATCCAAATTGGAATTTGTGTAGTTTTAGAGGGTTTTCCCTACCTTGGCTAAACGCACAGTTTTAAAAAGTACGAATGTCTACTCATAAAATGCTTAACAAATCTGAATTAGAATACCAAAACCTCAAAATCCTCACATTTCTAAGAAATCTTAAAGCTGACATCTTAAAGCTGACATCTTAAAGCTGACCTCTCCAGATTTTAGATGGAGAATGTTTATGTGGTTCTTACATTTAATGAATATCACATTTTTAGTGGTTAAAGTATTTTGTGAAATACTCAATTGTTAGTGCTAGAAAGATTCAGGGAAAACTAAAAACAAATATGAAAATTACAAAATCAGCTCATTACTCCTTTCCTGCCTTGACAAATACTATATAGCAATTTTTAGGATTAAATAGTCTACTTTAAGTTGTCAAATTCACATCTTTTTTACATCACATAAAAAAGCAGAACTTCTATTTTGCTCTACTGCCCATTCACACTGAGCAGATAGGGAACAAATATTGAGGAACAGGCAACTTGGCAAAGCTATGGTCTTTATGGCGGCATACGGTACATTGTCTCTCATTTGCACAGCTTGATATTAAGGATATCGCCATGGAAATGATGCCCATAGACTTGTATGGCGTTGCGTGTCAAAAACAAATCGCCCAACCCTACTTGATATTTGTTGAACCCTTCAACAAATGGCAAGGCTTTATTTATCTTCAACAAGAAAATCCAGACAAAGCACTTATTTTTTTAAATCCATAATTCACTATTATAATATCCTATTAACTATACTGTAAAAACCGTAGCAAGCTTTTTCCCATTACAGTGTAAGAGAAGCATGTTCCCTATCCACACAGAAGTCATTACAACTACTGTGTAACCTAGGTAGCACACTCCAAGCAGCTCAAGACTACAGCGATCAATAGTGATGATTAAATCTGTCCTGTTTGCTTCACTGGAAAATTTGGGAAACTGTTTTGTTGCAAGTCATTTTTGTAGCCAACAACATTAGAGTTTATGGCCGTTTTTTATTTCATAGAACCATGTTTAAATCACGTGCATTTTTTTCTAAGTATACTGCTACACACCTCCTATCCACTGTGTTACAACTGCTTTTTCAATAGAAGAAAAGTCTCCCATGTTGCCAATTTCTAAAAAAACATGTCTGTGGTAATTTTTTACATTACCTCTGGTCAACTGGTAATACTTTTACTACACTATGTTGCTTACAAATACAGGCACAACAAATAGTAGATCATACCACCAAGAGATAATATCTCTGCAGTGCTTATATATCTATATTATACGTATATCTATATCTATATCCCACATTAAAATGAATAAACCAAATATTTTTGTGTAAGTCCTTATATAGACAGTGGGATGGTTCAGATCTCTTTGATGTGGAAGGAGAGGGGAAGGATAAAATATGTATTTTTGCACGTCTTTTTTTGTTGTACTTCATTTTTGTTTTGTCGTGTAAAGCGGAACGAGCCAGGGCAATTTTTTTATGCAGTTTCGCAAAATGCAGAAATTTATGGTAAATCTGTACAAGTTGACATTTTTCACTCATCACTAGTGATAAAATCACAGTCTGTGCTATTGAGCTATGTAATAGCCTATTGCATGCATGCTCGTTTGCTGATTTCAACTTTACATATCAGTACAAGCTACCTCCCATGCATCTATTAGGGAAGACTCATTTTATAGACATCACCACAATAGCAATGTTTACATATGTTTGCCCTATAGACAGTAAACCATTTTTCTGCTTGTTTATTGAAATTACTGTAGATAAACTTTACCTTTCAGGTCAGATTTCCATAGCATCCATAATTTAATGACTCTAATGATGATCTCATTGGCCACATCACTGACTATAATCTTGTATTTTATTTAAGAGAAAACTTTAGTGTACTGTAATGTCTGTACATAAAAAAAATGCAATTAGGTCAAATAATGTATTAATTGAATCACAGCATATTTCATGAAATGGACAGCAGATCTCTACCATTAATATAAAAGATAGGGTAGGTAGATTTCTATAATAACTGATCCATTACTCTGTTCATCCATACATATTCATGCATGTTATGCTTTTATTCAAATTGTTTGTTTATAAATCACTGAGATACTGAGCAGAGCAATGTGATAGCATTAAAAAATAGCATGAGATGAACATCGAATGTGCTGCCTGTGGGAGTTAATTGCAATTTAGTAGAACCCATTACATTGTCCTGTTGTAAGGTTCCCACGAGGTAATGGAATAATATTGTAATTCAGAAAGCCCCCAACCCAGTGGAATCTGAAAATAATTCACCTCTGGTTCTGCAGATTGATATAACATTCTGGGAGTTCTAATTAGAATAAAGGCAGATGATTTCATTTGTTTTGCTTGAGTTAGTTTGCTGCTGTGGAGTGATTTACATCCCTGAAATTTCATTTGATTCCTAGTTAATTTGTGTGAAGGGAAGCATAATAATACCTGTTTAATTTGTAATCTGTATTTAAATTCCTTTGAGAAATCAGTTTGGATTATATCTCTGGTCATTTAACTACTTGTAGGCCCTTGTGGTTTAAAGTATTCTGGTATACCTCATTATGGCCTTATACACAGTACATAACTGAACCCTAGATGAATTATATATATATATATATATATATATATATATATATATATATATATATATATATATATATATATATTATTTATTATTGATATATATATATATATATATATATATATATATATATATATATATATATATTGTGTGTATATATATATATATATAAATATATATATATATATTTTTTTATAATATATATATATCGTGGGGGGTCACTCTTTAGGTAGTAGCAGTGTCAGCTCCGTTTACACAGACATTAGACAGTACACCGGGTTTTCAGCTGATCTTTGTATGTGATTTTATTCCACACGCAAGCTTACACATAAGAGACAGAAAACAAAATAGTTCCAGTTGTGCTGTTAAAGAAAAATGTCCTTTTACCAAAGAACTGGCAGCCCCACTTGGGCAATATAAATCCAGAAAACAAAATAAACTGTTAACTCACAGTCCTTTGGAGCTTCCCTGGGCTTTTGTCCTGGAAGCAGCGCACTCCCCAATCACTTTAGGCAAGTAGCGGGTAGCTAGTCCTTGCTACCAGAGAATTTGTCTCCTTGTGAATACTTGTGTCCAGCAATACAGTCCTTATGCTCAACATTACAGGTCACATGAAGTTACACTGAAAAACTTTTGAACTCAGCCCCAGTAGCTCTCCTTTCTCTCTCTCAGACCAGGGCAGAGAGCAGCCTTAATTGAGCCCCCACCTTTTTACTCCAGGTGTATGGAATGCGTTTTAGGACATCCTCCGGTGAAATAACTGTCCTCCATGCTTAGGAATGTCGCATTGGGTGCTTTTACCGTCACTCATCCTCCAAATCTGCAGTCATACCTTCGTCCTCTACCCACCTTCTCAGCCGTCAGGCATACGAACTCTTCCTCAGCCCTCCGTCTTCCGCCATCAGTCCTCTGCCCTCTTCTCCCCGCCCTCAGTCCTCCGCCCTCAGGCCTCCACCCTCTTCTCCACCCTGAGTCCTCCGCCTTGCTCCCTCCCTCGATGCTCAGTCCACTACCCTCAGCACTCAGCCTTCCGCTTTACCTCTTCATCCCTCCGCACTTCGCTAGTATTATTATAGAGATGTTTTAAACACATTTCCGCTTGCTCGCTCACCACTTTAGGAACTTAGAGAGAAGATTGATGGATGAGTTCTGAGGGGGGAGAGAGGAACAGGTACAGTGGAAGGCTGAGTGCTGAGAAAAGAGGGTAGAGGGCTGAGCAGGGAGGGCGGGAGGTGGAGGGTGGAGGACTAAGGGAGGAAGATGGAGGGCTGAGGGCCGAGTTCTATGGCTGACGGCTGAGAAGTGAGGGTAGAGGACGGAGGTATGACTGCAGATTTGGAGGATGAGTTACAGTAAAAGCACCCGATGCAGCATTCCTAAAATGTCCTAAAATGCGTTCCATACAGGTGAGGCTAATCATCCCTCACTGCTGCTCATAGCCTCATTTTCACAGCCCTCTGTACTGCTTCATAGATGATTCTGGGAGAGATATACTTTGCATCTATGATTTTCCCAACCATGCTACATTATATATATATATATATATATATACATACATATATATATTGTGAAGTTTGGGGGATCACAGCGGGATTGTTAGTATAAATGCAGGCCACTCCAAGGTTAAAAGAAAAACAGTCCGTTTATTTTGAACACAAAAAGCTTCCAGCAGCAGTCAAAATGTAAAAGAAAGAAAACAGCTTCATTCAGCAACATAAAGTCCAGCAATAAACAAAATAGCTTGCGTTTTTAGGTTTTCAGTAACCCAAGGTACTTGGTCTTTGGGGAAAACACCAGGTAAATATCCCCCTGGCTATCAGTCCCCCCAGGTCTCTGAAAGTCTAGCCAACCCAACAATACAGCCCAGCCCTCCTGTACAGTTCCTTCTCTCACACACTGCACACCTGCTGCTGACTCCCTTAAACACCCCTTGGCTGTCCAGCCCACCTTCTGGCTGCTTAACCCTCTGATGTTTCTTAAAGGGAACATTCTTAAATGGATGGCTCAGAACCTAAAAACCGGGGATACATATCTGCGATCTATAAATCCCGTCCGCTTGTACAATATATATATATATATATTATAACCTGTTATCCAGAATGCTTGGGACCTGGGGGGTTTTCTGGATAAAATATCTTTCTGTAATTTGGATCTTCACTCCTTAAGTCTACTAGAAAATTATGTAATTAAATAAATCCAATAGGATGGGGTTGCCTCCAGTAATTAATTATATCATGATTTAAATCAAGTACTGTTTTATAATTACAGAGATAAGGGAAATAATTTTTAAAAATTTGGATTACTTAATATAATGCAGTCTATGGGAGACAGCCTTTCCATAATTCCGAGCTTTCAGGATAATGGGTTTCCAAATAAGGGATTCCATACCTGTATTATGATTTTACATGTACTTAAATGAGCCCTGTATGGTACTTAGTTCATAGGTATATTGTATACTATACTATGTACAGCTTTCTGTCACTGTGCTCATTGTTGTGTTGTGAGTCACTGACTATATACTGTACCTTCACCATTAGGTGCTGTTCTCCAACTATGGGGAGACATTAGCCCAGGGAGAGGGACTGGGCAGGTCTTGAACTTTTACCACTTTGCAAGTTAAGTCGGAGGTTTAAATGTGTGGAAATGGCTAAGGTTGAGACTCAGTAGACTATTTCCTTATAAATTGCTATGCTACTGTATGTGTTATCTCTAGAAAGAAAAAGGGGTTGTTTCTTCCGCATAAGATAAAGTGTTTTCAAATCATTTGGAAATACTATATCTCTGCTATACTCTCTTCTTACAATTCCGGGAACATACTGTATTATTGTTGATTTAGAGATTCTGTATTACAGACCATTCACACTCCAGAGTTGTTTTAGTTTATTGTTATTCAAAAGTAAAGCAAGTTTCATTCAATATAAAAGTAAAATAATGCAAACAGGCAGACATAACCCATAACATAGATGTGTCTTCAGAGGATTCTGTGTAGTCTTTCCATTGCAGATTTCATTGGATGTGACAGAATCGTGAACCCTGCAATAAAATACATTATTTCAATATATATGAGGTCCAGCCTTTAGCCTGGCTGTCACTTTATATGCATCCCGCCTAGTGACAATAATAATCATAACTAAAACACCATATTGCTATTGGCCTGTTTTCTCTTGTAAATTGACTTACTCCAGTTTTTGTTCATACTGAAGAAACAGACTTCTCATTTCTGAGATGCCATTAAAGCAATACACAAGAAGGGTTTTTACATAGTAAATGAAAGTTGGTATAACCTTTGAGAAAAAAAAATCTGAATCATAATTTTGGTGAGTGATTATTCCTAGAATGACTTAACTATTGCTGAGGTTGTGCAGTAAAGAGAGCAGGGCCAGACTGGGCAGGCGGGACATTGGGGGGGAAAAAAACAGAGGGGGGGACGGTGGGCCCTTCCAGCACAAACTCATTCCCCCAATTGACCACCCCCTAAAGAAAAAGATTAGTCACAACGTGCCAGCATTCTCTCATGCGTGTGGTGAAATGTGTTTGCACATATGCTCTGGGGGGTTGTGGGAGTTTGGATGTCGGGATGTCCCCCAATGCTCCAGTCCGACCCTGAAAGAGGACACAAGTGTACCTTTTGGCAAAGTGAAATAGGACAGACTTTCTTATTGCTAATCATGAAGGATTTCTATAGTCACATTCTGGACATTGTGAGGGTTAATAAACTGTCTGCTACTTTTAAATGCAATTCTTTTTGTACTGTATGCAAAACACTACAAAATACAAATTCAAAATGACATTACCTGATGTGAATACTATCGTTAAAGCACCACAGAATATGTTGGCCCGATATTAAGAATGTTGATAATTAGCTTTACAGCTCTAACAGCCAGACAGAAGAGCTAAAAGGTCTGAATATAATAGTGCATCATGTTTAATACAAAGGCTAAAATAGAATAAGGGCATCCTTTATATTTAAGTATTTGAACAGCAGTTTCTCACCAATGTATTAATCTTTTTAAGAACTGTATACATTTTAGATTTTGAGAATGTATTTTTCTGTTTTTACAATTCTCTGCACGAATTTGAGCATATTCAGTCTGTGGACTTGTGTTTAAAACAAATAAAAAATAATAAATTCCGTTTTGCAAATTATCATAGGAGCAGAATCTATTTGTATGTATGTTCACTCGCTTCAGTCAATAACGCTTATCTGATGTCTACAGCAACATTGCCTACCTTACATTTAGAGATTCTTAGATTTGCATAAAAATCAATAATTTCAATAACTGTCATAAAATTCCTGAAGTGTAAATAGCTGTCATGTCTATTTTAAAGTTCTTGCACATTCTGCAAGCAAAAACTTTGAATACTTCTTATCAACTCTTCAAAGACATGGGAAATATGTGGATCTTGTGCTAACATAATGCTGTCTCCAAGGCACAGCAGAACCTGACTTTTTCCTGCCTCATTCAAAGCTCAGTGTCAACAAGTTAATCCATACTTCATATAGTGTGATGAATACAAAAAGTAGAAAAGCAATGTACTAATTTGTGATTTTATCCTTAGAAAATGTTATGTTTTGATTTCAAATTTACTATGTATTTTATAGATTTTCTTGTATCTCTTCTAGATACATGTATTAATCAGTACATTTGACATTTAAAGAAAACAGCTGCACACACATACTAGTGATGAGCGAATTTTTTTTGCCAGCAAAATTCCCATTTGACTACCTCCGAATTTTTGCGTGAAACTGCAGACAAAAAACTCACCAAGACAAAAAAAGTCGCCAAGACAAAAATGTTGCAGAGACAAGAAAAAAACACCCATTGACTTTAATGCATTTGGACAAAAAAGTCACCATAATAAAAATGGCCATTGACTTTAATGCATTTGGACAAAAAAGTTGCACAGACAAAAAACTTGCCACAAGAAAAAACACCCATTGACTTTAATGCATTTGGAGTGAGAAAAATTGTCTCTTGCATAAAAAATTGTCACACATAAAAAAAAAATTTTGGTGCCCATTGACTTCAAATGTTTTTGCCATTTCGCAAATTTTTTGCAGACAGATCACCCATCACTAATAAAGACTAAATAAGAGCACCAAAAAGACACCAGAGACAACCTTTGTATCCATCTCAAGTGGCACAAAATCAAAGATCACATACTGTAGTTGTTTATTCTGGTTGTGTAATTTTACCGCCCCCAATAATATTATTGTCCTTTATTTTATACAATAGTAATATATTTAGGTGATTTATACAGAGAATGTTTCATGGTCTTTTAAAGGGGTTGTTCACCTTTGAGATAACTTTTAGTATGACGTAGAGAGTGATATTTGAATTATTTAGCGTTTTATTCAGCAGCTCTTCAATTTGCATCTTAAGCAATCTGGTAACTAGGGTCCAAATGACCCTAGCAACCATGCATTGATTTGAATAAGAGACTGGAATATGAATTGGAGAGGGCCTGAAAAGAAGGATCAGTAATAAAAAGTAACAATAACAATAAATGTGTAGCCTTACAGAGCATTTGTTTTTAAGAAAGGAGTCAGCAACGCCCCTTTGAAAGCTGCAAAGAGTCAGAAGAAAAAGGCAAATAACTGTAAAACTATAAAAACATAAATAATGAAAACTAATTGAAAAGTTGCTTATAATTGGCCATTGTAGAACATAATAAAAGTTACCTTAAAGTTGAACCAACCCTTTAATCTAAATTTACTGTCATGGGACACAAACACAGGCAAATACAAACTCTAGGTTAGATCTGATAAGAGGTATGGTACCCTTCTAATATGTTTTGGGTTATAGGGGGGAATTATTTAAAGGGGCAGTTTGATACCTTGTTCAGGATGAGTTCATGGAATAGAGCTTTCGCTAAACATGCTGTGAACAGGATCAGATGAACAGACATTACTTTAAAGAAGTAAAGTCCATTTTATTGTTCCCATGTTCAAACTCTGTGAGCAAATAGGTCACACTTGGGCTCTAACTAATGTACAGGGTATTTCCCTCTCTACTACTGGTCCCCCTACTGCTATTACTGGTTAAATAACAAACTTACTGTACAACTCCACAAAATCACAGTACCTTCATAGAGTCCTTTTCCTTTGGGAAAACGGTTTCACCCAGATCACAGAGGGCAAATTTACTAAAGGGCGAAGTGGCTAACGCTGGCGAAATTTCGCCAGTGTTATGTCATTTTGCCACTTCGCCAATTTACTAACGGGCACTGGTGTAAATTCACTAGCGAGGAGATAGACTCTGGCGAAACTTCGCACTCTAAAGCCAGGCAAATTTTTGCCCTGGCAAATAGACATAACTAATTCACTGAGATGTGGATTTTCCTAAGGCTCAATGACTCTTGGCATGTACCAAATATGACTATCCATGACTGAGTGACATAAATAACATAGGGTGCTGGATAAATGTGCAGTGCAAGTTGTTTTCATTACTAGTGTTTGGGAATCCAGCAAAAAAGAAGCTATATGTAGATTCTTTGGAAGTACCAATTTGTTGATGAATGCAAGGCAGTGCTGATGACAAAATTGCTACTTCACTGTGTTTATTCTCAAGCTGCATGTGTATGAATTTATTACTGTGCCACTTCAGGATTTAGCATTTTTTATTATAATGTACCACATAGATTTCCAAGATTTCTCCTGTAAATTGCAGCAGAAGTGTTTTATTCGAGACTGCTTCACAGTAACTGCATTTATTCTGATCTAAACTGCCCACAAACTGATCAACAAAGTTAGCACTGAGTTATGTGTACCCATTGGGTAGGTTGCTTCTGTCATAAAGTGTTTAAAGGAGAAGGAAAGCTACGGAGGCATTTTATTGCCAATAGATTAGCTGCAATAGTGCAAGCTAGAATGCTATATTTATATTGTAGAATGTTTTACCATACCTGAGTAAAGAGCTCTAGAAGCCCTCTGTTTGTTTAGGATAGGAGCTGCAGTATTAACATGGTGTGACATCACTTCCTGCCTGAGTCTCTCCCTGCTCTGGGCTCAGATTACAGTAGAGAAGGGAGGGGGAGGGGAAAGAGGAGCAAGCTGAGCATGCTCTTGCCCAGGGCAATGAGGTTTAAGCTGAAGACAGGAAGTCTGATACAGAAGCCCATGTGTACACAATAGAAGGAAAGAAATGCTGTGTTTCTTTTGACAGGGGACTCAGAGCAACATTACTTTGAGGGTTTACTGGTATATTTAGATGGACCTTTCTGATAAGACTTACTTAGTTTTAACCATTCCTTCTCCTTTAAGGGAACTAATTTCTGACTCATGTTAAGATCTGTTACCATAAAGTAAGACCCTCAAGCACTGGACTAAACCAATACAATGTTTTATCATCTTTCAAAGAGAATGAGTTTAAAATCTAATAATTCATAGGACATGTAGCTCCATACATAGTCTGTAAGCTATTGTAAATTAAATTTTAGATGAAGTACAGAACAAATATACTGCATGATTCTGTGAAGAATCCTTGCAGACAATGTGGAGGAAGGATTGCCATTCTGCATAACTCACTCTCACTCATCTGTCCAAAACAACACATGACTTATAGCTGAGATGTGATCTTTCAGCTGGTAAACAATTTCTCTCTCAGAGAGTGCACAGTCATTTTCTTCCACATGCAGTAATTTTTTTTCCACATACACAAAAAAAACAAAGCATTTTTTTGGATACTTCGACCATCGAATAGGATACTACGACTTCGACTTCGAATTCGATTAGAAGTAAAATAGTTTGAATATTCGACCATTCGATAATCAAAGTACTGTCTCTTTAAAAAAACGTTGACTTCCCCTATGGGGACCTTCTAGAGCATTTTTCAAGTTTTAGAAGTCAAAGTAAAATCGTTCGATCGATCGCTGAAATCCTTCTATCGTTCGATTAGAAGGATTTAATTCGACCGCAGGATACCCATATTCGCTGAAAAAAACTTCAAAGTCGAAGTATTTAAATTTGATGGTTGAATTTAGAAGTATTTTTGACTTCGAAATTCGACCCTTGATAAATCTGCCCCTTACTGTTTTGCTTTTCTCATTGGACCCTTTGATCTTTGTTCAACTTACTAGTTATTTTTAAAGGGGGGGGGGTCATTTAGATTAGGATTTGATTAGACAAGTCCATCAAATGCAAACTTTTTGTGTAACTGAAACCTGCCTGTTGGTTGATCCAGGGAAAACACATCTGAAGGCTCTTAGAAGAGGAAAAATATATATAGCCACCTGCTCCCACTTCTGCTTATATCAGTCTCTTTTAAGTCATATTTATTTGATTTTTAAATGCTGCCTCCACGCTATCCATCCCTAGGGGCAGAACAAGGGGTAGACAGAATAGGCACTTGCCTAGGGTGCAACAAAAGGGGGGTTTTGGCAGGTACCTGTTAAAGGGTCTTCTGCCTACCCCTAGTTTGTGTTTGCTCCCCTCTGCTGCTCTTAGCTCCCATCTTCTCCACTCTGCCAGTCTCCCCTTCCCTCTGCCAATCTGCTCTCCCCTCCTCTCTTCTGCTCTCCCTGTGTCACCACAGTCCCCCCTAGTGACATCATTGCACATGTGTGCACACACACTGGTGTGGGGGAGAAAGGTGATCGGCTGGGTTGCAATGAATGGCCGGTTGGCTTGACCAGGATTTCACACGTCAGTACAGTACTTTTACAATTGTATTGCCAGATGAGTTTTGAACATTTCATGTCTTTTCATTTCTGGGTGGGGGGTGGGGTTAGTTTACCAAAAACTATCATTCTTTTCAAGGCAACTTAATCTTTCATTTCAACTACTTCAAAAACATACTTTTTATCTGTGATAAAAGCTGCAAAAATAAATATGCTAACTCCTGAAACCATATATTTGTATATAGTATATGTTCTCCAGAATCCAATGCAGCTTTTCCAGGGCATGCTGCTAAAAGAACACATTCTGACAAATCAAAGTGGGTAAATATGTTTTTCTACTTCTTGTGTACCACTAGAGGGAGTTGCTTGTCTAAATGTTCTTCCATTCCTATGTACTCTCTCTGTTAATGGATGTGCTGTTCTAGCTTAATATCTGTTTTACTATATGTGGTTTTTGATATACTTCCTTCTTGAAATGCATGTACATAGTTTTGGAGATCAAATAAACCAGTTGTTTAAGCAAAACCAGTGAGTCCTGCACAACTTCCACGCTGAACACAATACTACTCTACTTCAAACCAACAAGCTGCAAAGCTTGTCCAAAGAACATGCAAGAAACAAAAATAAAGTAATAAAAATAAAGTTTAATAAAGATTTAATAAAATAATGCAATCATAATAGATGATAGTTACATAGTTAAATCGGGTTGAAAAAAGTCCACCAAGTTCAACCCCTCCAAATGAAAACCCAGCATTCATATACACACACCCCTCCATACCTTCACATAAATTATATATACCCATATCTATACAAACTATAGAATTTAGTATCACAATAGCCTTTGATATAATGTCTATCCAAGAAATCATCCAAGCCACTCTTAAACGCATTAACAGAATCAGCCATCACAACATCACCCGGCAGTGCATTCCACAACCTCACGTAAGTATCTTACTCAGCTTTTTAGGTTTTGAGGCTGAGTACGGGATCCCTTTTTGAATAACGGCACCACATTAGCAATTCTCCAGTCTCTTGGCACCATGCCAGACCTCAATGAATCCTGAAAAATTAAGTAAAGAAGTTTGGCAACACCAAATGTAATCAGGAGGTAGGCACGGTTATGCATGTATTCTGGGACTGCCCGATAATCCAGGAGTTCTGGGGTGGGGTTCTGCACCATACTTCTCTGGTCTTAGATGTCCCTCGTTTTAGAACCCCGTTGGTTTGTCTTTTGGGTATAATGGACAATTTGGGGTTGAAGCCTGCAGTCAAGCTTTGCTATCTCCAACTTTTATATTATGCAAAAAAATCTATCCTTTTGCATTTCAACTGAACCCCCAACCATTTACCTTCTGGAAAAGTCAGGTTAACAACGTCCTTCCTTACCAAAAATTGGTTTATATCACTAGGGGGTGCCCCAAGAATTTTGAGGGCATCTGGGGAGCTTGGTTGGAATATGAAGCCGCTCATTAAAATTGTGTTCTATGTGTGACGGTATTTTGTCTGCTGGTTCCACGTCCATTATGTATGATTTGTCTTTTTTGTATTTTTTTATGTCTATGTGTACTGTATATACTCGAGTATAAGCCGAGTTTTTCAGCATCCAAAATGTGCTGAAAAAGTCTACCTCGGCTTATACTCGGGTCAGCGGGCAGTAGCTGAGATTGCAGTCACTTTTAATCATTCCTATACCAACAGTTCACTTGGGGAGAGACTGCAATATCCCACAATGCCCTCTGTTGGTTATATGAAAGAATAACAGTGACTGCAATATCACACAGCACCCTCTGTTGGTTATATGAAAGAATAACAGTGCGCCCTCTGTTGGTTATATGAAAGAATAACAGTGACTGCAATATCACACAGCGCCCTCTGTTAGTTATATTAAAAAATAACAGTGACTGCAATATCACACAGCACCCTCTGTTGGTTATATGAAAGAATAACAGTGAATGCAATATCACACAGCACCCTCTGTTGGTTATATGAAATAATAACAGTGTGCCCTCTGTTGGTTATATGAAAGAATAACAGTGACTGCAATATCACACAGTGCCCTCTGTTGGTTATATGAAAGATTAACAGTGACTGCAATATCACACAGCGCCCTCTGTTGGTTATATGAAAGAATAACAGTGAATGCAATATCACACAGCGCCCTCTGTTGGTTATATTAAAGAATAACAGTGACTGCAATATCACACAGCGCCCTCTGTTGGTTATATGAAAGATTAACAGTGATGGCATTATCACACAGCACCCTCTGCACATGGTAGTGGGACAGTGGGACAAAGCACACAGTAATCTGTTTGGCAATTCTCTGTCACCATCAACTTTGCAAAGAAGTCCGGGTTGATCGCTGGGGGGGTCGCTTTGGCAGAATGTTCGCTGCTGGGAGACAGGGCTGTAGTTGTGTCTAGGCTTATACTAGAGTCATTAAGTTTTCCCAGTTTTCGTAGGTAAAATTAGGTACTTCGGCTTATACTCCGGTCGGCTTATACTCGAGTATATACGGTATGTGATGTTTTGTAAACAACTGCAAAAATGAAAACTTTTAAAAAAAAAAAAAGAAGTTTGGCAATCACAGAGCTAAGCTCACTAAGTACCCTGGGATGACTACCATCTGGTCCCGGACCTTTGTTTACCTTAACATGTTCTAGTCTCTTTTACATTTAAAGGAGGCTGTTGAGAGTTTCACTACATTGTTTTCCAGTTTGGGGTAAAATCCAATCACTTTCACATTCTGCCTGCTGTTCTAGATTAAAATCTAGTCATTAATAAGTGGGTCACTTGGATTCAATAACCCAGCCACTGGCAGCAATAGAGAGACCATAGCTGCAAAGTTGCACAGTAGGACATGCGTGAGTGGCAGATGTCTGCATTTAAGTATTGGAACAGCAGATATGTAATTGTCATTATCTGCTGTTCTGCAGTTGGCCAAGGGGGTTTCAACCCCCCCCCCCCCCCGCAATAGCGCTCACTGCACTAGCGAGGCGCCCCCCCACCCAGACCCACTCCAACGATAAAAGTTGAAAGAACAGAGCGGGAGGGGGCGGCAGCAGCCCCTGAAATGCCGCTGACTATAATTGCAGATACACTGTATGTACCCTAAAAGTGTAGGGGTGCACTTAGTAGTGGCATAGAGTGAATCCTGAATGCACCAGTAACATGTTTGACCCTTTCTTCCAGCCAATTTTTGTACTTCCCTATTTAGTGCTATATATGGGTATTAAATATAGATTTATATATAATAACATTTATATAAAACTATAAAAATTACAATACAGCCACACAATAATACTTTAATTATTATTATTAACATGTATTTATATAGCGCCCACATATTGCATAGTAATGTAATATACTGTGTTATTCAGCATTTGAAGCAATGATCCAGCCTCCCCTCTTTATTCAGCTCAAGTTCTTACGCGCATTGATAAATGAGGCTTAAAGGACAAGTAAAGTAAAAAAAAATTACAAGGTGCAACACAACTTAGTTAAGTAGCCAGTTCATTTTATAGATTTTACAATTCTTGTCCTCAAACATAAATCCCAATCTTTTCCAGGTCAATGCATATTCTAGAAATTAGGCCCCAGAAATATGCCTTTCTTAGGGTGTGGAATAATAATACTTTATTTTTACAATGTATAATGTGATGATTGATGTTTTCTTTTCATAGTGATTAGGATTGTAAAGATCCTTGTGGGTTTGCCAGAGGGTGTGTGTGCTGGACACAATTATTATACTTATAAATGCAATATTTATGTGCTGTTGTACTCAATTCCTTTTTAAAGATGATCTTCCTAAATGACAATGCTAAACTAATATCATATATTAAACAGGGACTTGCCAGTGTGCTTTCATTATCATTTCATGGCATTATGTTAGCATGAATTGAATAAATGTAAATGCATTTCACAAATAAAGCAGTGATATGATTCATTAAGTTTTCTCTACCAAAAGAAAAATAAAGGGAGGATGAGAAACCTCTTTGCTCAGTGGACTTTTTAAAGCTTGGGCTTATTAGAGAAAGCACATTCACGGTGAAACTAATGCAGCGTCCCATCAAACAGATGGCAAATTCCAGTCTTTAGAATTTAATTATCTGCAAAGCTGAGTGGATCTTTAAGATATCATAGACTCAGGGCCTCGTAAAATCTTTCAGAACAAATAAATGATTTCCATTTTTTTATAAATGTCCTTACAATGCACAATATTAAAAGTCTTTGGGAATGATGATAAAATGTATATTTGGACTGTGAAGTTTCTGGATGTTTCAGACATAATTGTTAACATAGTAATAATTACATTTGGCTTTCTTGTCATCTCATTGTAAAGTGAGATGGCTGCAGTTAAGGAGAAAAGGAATGTTTAGGTTAACCCTTTAAGTGCCAGCAGAATTTCACATTTTGGTTACGCGAAATGCCAGCCGTTTTTGAAACATTTTGTGCTCTCTCACTTTAGGGGCATTTTCTGAGGGGAAACCTATAGTTTAACTAGGAAAACTATACATTGTTTTTTTCGGTAGAAACTGAGCTTTCTAAATCTGTCTGAGTTTTCATGTATTTCCACCTGTGCAAAAAAATTTATCGTGCTAAATACCAAAAAAAAATGAAAAATTACCATTTTTCATCGTATATCAATCTATACCAGAAAAATATTTCATTTTAGGGATGAAAATCCAACTGGTTTGGAAAGCCTTATGTCTCTCGAACGTGCCAATACCAGATATGTATAGTTTTAGGGAGATTTAGGATTTCTGTACAGCAAAAAGTCCTGGCAGTATATTATCGAATTTTGAAAGCACTAAGGCAGAAAACGGCATGCTTTAGATTCCAAGGCAAAAAATCCTGAAACCGTAGGTTTACCCCAGAAAACCATACATTTTTGAAAAGTACATATTCTGCCGATTACAAAATGGGTAACTATGTCTCTCTACTCCCAACTACCAAACATAAAAGCTTGTCTGAACATAGCGGTTTTTCAAAAAAAAATTCAAAATTCTGAAAAATCATTTCAAAGGTTTTATTTTGCTGCTCCGCATATCCCAAACTATATTAGGTACCAAGAAAAAGCACCTGAAATATGATTGCCAGGGGTCCACTGAACAGTTTGATACCCATTATGCATAGGTTTACCAAAGTATATGGCATTTAGAGACACCAATATGAAGTTAGCACATCCAAATTGTTCAGGACTTTACTTCAGCTACTGAGAAATCAACACATTGACTGCATTTTTTGTGGGGTAAAAACACAGAAATATATGTTTACCCCCCAAACCCATATATTTTTGGAAAGTACACATTCTACTGAATCTAAAATGGGTACCCATGCATTTCTGCTCCAAACTACTGAGTCGCAAGGCTTTCCCAAAATTGTCGGTTTAGGTGAAATATCTGAAAATTGCCTCAAACCTTCAACTTCCCAGCACCATATCGCCCATGTATCATTACGTACTAAGAAAAAGCACCCTAAATATGATTGCCAGGGTTCCTCTGAACATTTTGGTGTTCATTGTTCATAAGTTTACCAAAGTATCTGGCATTTAGAGGCCCCAAAATGAAGTTAGCGCATACAAACAGTCCCGTGGGTAACTTCGGCTAATGAAAAATCAACACATTGAC